>NC_136491.1:48807990-48952990 GCF_053919585.1 Euprymna scolopes
AATCTAAACTAACATGACATTAATTAACCTTGGGTCACACCAGGTAGGCATAGCTAGATTTTACTTCAGTCTTGACCAGTTTTGATAAGATACATGGGAAACATTCTGATTGGTCAATGAACACTAAATTACTTTTTAATTGTGAATTGGATTTGCAGGTGTCTTAGACAATAGTTCTATATAATTCCTATTTTAAATAAGCAAAGAGAAAAAAAGGAATAGAAACTATAAAGCAGAATGAGAATAGACAGAAAGGCAGTGACTTGATATGATAGTAATCTATTTTGCTATTTCTTTTATCTACATAAAGTGGTTCCAACTTATTTAATCTGGTGAAGTTAGTTCTAATTGGTTAATAAACATAATTTTTGATTTTTAGTTTAAACATTTTAATTTGAAGTTCACCTTTTTTAATTTGTGGTTAAAATTGTGTAATGTCCTCTAAAGTTCAGATTTTTTAAATATCTAATTGTTGTGTATTTGAATTTGAGCTTTGTAAAAAAAATACACAGGAATAATTCTAATGAGTTAATGAGCAGTAGATTGTTTTCAATAAGTTACTCATTTGAACTAATTTTGTGGACAATGTTTATCAGTATTTCCAAATTCAACTTTTATTTGAGACTAGCAGGCCTCCCAGAGTTTTCCAGTCATAAAATATGGTTAAATATATTTTAATTTATAAAGATTTCATATTTAATATTATAGTGCCAATTCTCTATTGAATATTATATTATATCCAAGACAGAAAAGCGATTTTAAAAGTTAAAAAAAAAATGCCTTGGGTGCCATCGGCTAGAATTGAAACAAAAACGTTTAGCTCTCCAATGCTATTCGCTACCATCTAACATAAGGACACATGGATATCAAAACTTTAAAAATAACATTGTTAAAGATATAAATATATACTTGCGCATGTATAGAGGATGCACATTAAGTTGACTTACACCTGTTGAGTTTTAATTTTAAAATTTTGACCACTTAACAGCTATTTTTACTGGTTAGTAAACAAATCTATATTTTTTTCAACAGGTCTGAATCCCCTATACATCAAGTTTCAAGTCTGTAGACCAAAAATTGATAGTATTTTGGTAGAAACTATTCTGCACATACCCAGACAAGGTCACTTTTATATATGTATCTAAATGTGTTTTGAGCAGATAAAAGAAAGGAAGAAAAGGAAAGGCTAAAGCAAAATGAGTAAAGAAAGAAAAGAAAAAAATCTTTACTTTTTATCGTTCTTTTCAAGCATACTATAAATGCTTTTTTTGTTTTTTTATATTCAGGTCTTGCTTCCCAACCACCATAATCACACGGGTACTGATGTGTGGTCTCAAGGATTTCTGTGCTCATAGGAATAACCGTTCTGGTGGCATGCAGATGACTTCTGATAAGAAAATTCCCAAATTGGCATCTGTGGTTGGAATTCTAGGGCATTTAGCTTCCAAACATAGCCACAATATTCGCAAATCTCTTATGAACTTGTTTCAGGTAAGGCATGTTTTTGTTTGTTTTTTAGAGTAGTGTTTAACTTAGTGTCAGATGCAAAAAAAAAAAAATGTGATCATAAAATTAGCAGTTTGTGGGATATATTCCTTAAAGCTTTGAACTTCAGGCCTTAATGTAGTTTTGTGTCATATCCAGAATGGGTGGGGCAGAGAAAGCTTGAATAATTTATATGGTTCGGTAACAAGGTAGGCAGAAATTATAGAAAGGACTGAGAAAGTGTACACCTTGCCTAAGGTGTCTGGACTGTTTAATATTGTACCTGAGTCAAATTCTATTTAGCTTATACATTGTACTCTGGTAGGTACTGCAACTCTGATTGGAATGAAGTTCGAAGTAGTGAGAACTAAAGCGTGACTTCATACATATTGGATCAGGTTATTAAGGCTATCATTAACATTAAAGTTTGATTTTTCTTAACTACATTCATGCTGAAAATCTACAACATTTCCTCCTGCTACCAGATTTGAAGATACCATCTCGCTAACCTAAAATGTACAAAACATTGGGGTTTTTTTTGTTTTTTTTTTACTTTTCCCTATATAAAAATCTATCATTTTCTGAAAGGTAAAAAACAAAAACAATTTTTCTCAACAAAATAATCAAACCAAACTCTACGAGTTCGTGCTCTTCATACCAATATCCAACTTTCTTCACACTGGTATATTTGATACTTAAAACCTAGTCACAAACCAAATAAGTTTTTTTTTCCAAGTGTTCCGTTTGTCTTGTAGAACATTTAATTCTTTTAGTCATCACTAAAAATTCATTCAAGTATCTTGTTTAAAAATATTTTTGTTTTAGCCACAATTTTCATATTGTCTGGGGATGATTGTATCCCACAGATTAGGAAACAGTCGTGGTTCAAGCTTTTTTTTTTTTTATTGTTCATCCAGATTGCTGAAAAGAATTTTTATAAAACTTGTGTATCAATATTTGGACATGGACGTGTTAAAAACAAAATTTTCCACATTTAAGATAAATGAGTTAAAAGTGGAAATTTCCACTATAAATCTAAGAGTAGAATTTAAGCTAACGTGTTTTGGAAGTTGCATCATTTACAGAAAGTCCTGAATGACATGTAGCAAACAAGATAGAGAAATCATTCTCTTCGGCTGGTGGTTTGAATGAATTCAGATGTATTGTTCAAAGCTTTATTTCGCTCCTTGGGGAACGGGCAAGTAGAATCTTATTTAATACTAATGTTACTTGTGATGTATACTGTCTGTGATGCAACTGTGCTTCTAAAAAGAAACTTAATCGGCATAAAGAATATGAAAGCTAAAGAGCAAAAATTAGTTTTTGTAATTGGGTTACGAACAAGGAGAAACCAGAATCGGGCGTAGTCCCGTTTGCAGAATCTTTGACTTTGCATATTGACAGTTCTTCCTATATTGCTCACAACACCTGAATAAAGAAAAAAAATATAGTGATATGTCAGCAGTGAGATTTACGACCTTTGTGACATGTTGTCTGGTTTGATATAAGCTCTCCTCATTATACTCCCGAATGTTGCATATCGATGGCAAAAACAACAAAACATGGTAAAACACAGATTTATGCATATAAGATAATTTTGTTACAGTAAGGAATTCATTCTTCATTGAATTCCTATAAAACAACTTAATGGACAAAGGCGGGGGTGACCAAAATTTACAAGATTATAAAAAGTGAATAAATGACTCAACCCCCCCCCCCCCCAAAAAAAAAAACCAACAAAAAAAAACACCTACATGAATGCCATTACAAAGTCTGATTAACCGTTTGACATGGAGAGGGGGAGATATTGGTGTTGGGTAAAAGAAAATATAAATTACTTAGCTGGTTGAAGCAATCACCAATCAAACACTAGAATATCACAAAAAACAATGCATCCAGTCCTGAAGATTTCAGAATGATTGGAAAATGATATTATGATCCATCTATGGTTCAATTTTTTGTCTCCCCTTTACTCCTCACTCTTTCCTCTTTCCTTTCCTTTTTTCTTTCCTTTTATATTAGTATTTTCTCTTTCAGTTAATTGTTTGTTTTTGTCATTTACAAATTCTCCTCAGTCTTTAGGAGGCGTGTTAACTATTCATTATAACCTTTCCGCAAATCCTTCACTTACTTGGCATAAGCTCTGAATTGATTTTTATCTTATCTTTATGATGCAGACCAACGTTTCAAGTTATTTTATGATTTCATAATCCTTCACCATATTATTAAGTTGGTGCAAAAATAATGTCGTTTTTTTGATGTTGAACTTCAAAAGATCATAACTCCTCTCATCGACATATTTTTGCAAATGAGAAACAACTTTATTTATCCCATTAGCTTAGAAATCTGGCGTTCTGGAAGCGATGAGTCTTTCAAGGCTGATTTAGTATCATCTTGACTTTTGAAGCATTTTTCGTGCAGGAAGTTGTCAGGATGCTTGAAAAAAGTGATAATCGGTGGGCAAGAGGTCCGGTGAATATGGCGGATGAGACAGAATCTCGTAATCCAATTCGTTCAGCTTTTGCAGAGTCAGTTGAGCAACATGCGGGGTAGTGTTGTTATGGAGGAGAATTGGCCTTTCATAGCGACCAATCTCGGGCATATACGTTGGAGCTTCAGTTGCATTTCATCAATTGTCGGTAGTACTGCTTTGCCGTAATCATTTTGCTTGGATTCAAGAAGCTGTGATGGATGAGACTGGCCACAGACCACCAAACAGTCACCATAACCTTTTTTTTGGTGTAATTTCAGCTTCGGGAAGTGTTGTGGAGTTTCTCCGGCATCCAACCACTGTGCCGAACATTGCTAGTTGTCGTAGAGAATCCATTTCTCATCACATGTCACAAACCGCTCAAGAAATGAGTCATTTTTGTTGCACAGAAGGAGCATAGAAGACACCTCAAAATGATTTTTTTTATTATTGTTCAATTCATGCGGCACTCATTTATCCAACTTTTTTGACTTCCCTATTTGGTTTAAATGGAAAATGACTGTTGAGTGGTCGATCTTGAGTTCAACAGAAACTTCTCGTGTGGTTTTGTGAGGATCAGCTTCAATTAAGCCTTTCAAATGTTCGCTATCAACCGCAGTCAGCCAGCTACGACTGTCTTCATCTTCGAGGCTCTTATCACCATTGCGAAATTTCTTGAATCACCGTTGTGTTACACATTCGTTAGTGATACCTGGGCCAAATGCATCATTGATATCATGAGCTGTCTCTGCAGCTTTTCGGCCTAGTTTGAACTGGAACAAGAAAATTGTGCGGATTTGAATTTTGTCCATGCTGTGGAAAAGCTTGCAAAAAAAATGAATAAAGAGATTGAGAACATTAACGAATAACATGATTCGATAGAGCAAAAAAACGCGCTTCAAAATGATAAATAACATGGTTATATATATATCAATGAATTAATTCAGAAATCATAAATAAAAGTAACATGTGAGAAAACGATTTTATTTTTGCACCAACCTAATAAACTGAAACAAAGTATGTTTCACAATATTAATTTTGGTTTCTGTAAATACAATTTGATATTTTTGTCTACAAAAATATCAAATTGTATTTAGGTGATTTTGTAGTCCTTCACTATGTTCTAAACTAAAACAATAGCCATTTTGGTTCACTTCGCAGCACAGGAAAACTCTGGAATCATTGTTGCCCCTTTTTAGTCATTTCCATGTGAATTGACTTGGGCGCATGGTATGTGGGTTGATATGCTGTGTATTCACACCATGGCCTACCTAAGGAGATGTGGTGCTTCAAGTGTCCGTTCTCAGCAGTGGCTAGGAATAGAATAAATTTTGGAGAAGCTTTTGTCTGCGCATGATTTTGTTTTTCCCACTAAAACTTTCATTTCTGTTTCTAAATTAATTGCTTAGTGGCTTTTGCCTTCTTCGTTGCCATATTTGACTTTGCTTGTTGCTAGGTTACTTTGAGTTTTCCCTCTTTCGCAGGCAAAGAGAGATAGCATGAGAGTGAATGAGAGAGAGATGAGTAGGAATTTTCTTCTGCTCACATAGACACGTTAGCAATTAGATACCTTGCTCGTGATCATAGAAGTGGTAGGAGGTTTGCTAGCTGTCTGGTAGCTCAACTGAGGAGGGTGGGGAGTGACTGGCTATTGATGCATTCTGGTTCCGCTTTGATTTCACATCACAATTGCTTCAACTATGGTTGTTAACAAGAACAAAAAAAGAGAAAGAAGGAAAGAAATATCAACTGATTGTGCTCAGTAGTAGTACTACTACTACTACTACCACGTGTGAACAAAACAGCTGTTAATGGATGACACATAAGTAGGGATTGTTATAAGAAGCAAAATCGCCTGTAATGCTACAATTTATCCATTAATTGGGAAATTTTTATATGACATTAGCTGCTGCTGTGTTTTTCTTTTTTACATAGAATAGTTATTTTGCTTATTCTTTTTAAATTTTTCTTTTTCTATAACAGGATAGCTTCCAGCCTGGAGCCAACATGATGAGTCGACCCACTGTGCCTTTCCTCTTGCAACTGGCTTCCATGTCCCCCATGTTACTGCAAATTCTCACTACAGATCTGATCAAAATTTGTAAGTTTTAAAGGTGTCTCTTCTGACCTACTGATTATATATTGCTCACTTTAGTCATATGATAGGTGCTCGACTAAGCTTTGTTCACCCTGTAAAACATTCTCAGCAAACACTCACCCTAACTACATCCACTATCAGCAATTTTCCTTACTCTCTATCTGTACCTAAATCTAAACAAAAAAATTCCATGAGCAAAGGTTAATTTTCCCGGAACTTTATGCCTGTGGAACATAATACCATGGAGCTGCTTGCCAGCTGATTATGACATGGTTGTCTTCAAGTCTAAAGAAGTTCTTATCGAGTCATCCTCTTAAATAATTATTTTCTACCCAATTTCCACTCTCAGCGATCATCATAGTGTTGCCTCACCTGAAACTTATTAATTCTTATCCTTGAATGACCCCAGGGTCTTGATAAGTGGTGATTGTATAGTAAAAAAATATGTGGGGCAGTATATGTTTATATATTTATGTACAGGGTTCATTCTTAAGCTAATTAACCACTCATAATGAATTTTAGAATATAGTTGCTACTTGTTAGGGTAGGTAATGTGGGTTATATTTAGTTTAATTTATGGGTTGGATCAAAGCATAGTATCTATTCTATCCTCTTTGAGAGCTGAAGAATTCTCTTACAACTAAAACAACATTTATCTATTTTTGGTTGCAATCCAGAGAATTGAGAGTATCGGATCAAGTAAATACTTTTACAAATTGAATATTAGTGTTAATTTGTGCATCCGAACAAACAAAAATAGTATTTTTTTTTGAGTGTCACTATTCTAAAATCCAATAGTAATGTTTTTTGCTTGTCTACAAGTCTCTCTCTCTCTCTCTCAAATTCCAGTAAACTTTTTACAAAAATTCCTTCGTAAAACAATTTAATGCTATTAAATTGTTTTACGAAGCAGTTTTAAAATTTCAATTTATTATATTTTTGATTTCAATAAATATTTGATTAATAGTAAAAAAAAAATGTAATATTAATTCAATGTGTAATTATTAAATTTATATTGAGGTGAGAAATGCCAACACTTAAAGATGTTAATAAAGATGATACACTTAGCATCTCAAGGATGCTTCATGTCAAATTTTGTGCAAATAAAGCAAGTAGTTTTGAAGATTATGAGTTATTAACCAGCAGACATTCACAAATCCATAATTATAATTTTATTGTCTGAATAGTTTTGATATTGTCTGCCGCTTTTTGTTAAACTGATTTCCGTTTTTTCTTCTAACCAAGTAATTGATCCTTTTCCAGTGTCTCCTTCAGTGCTGAACAAACTTCATGACCAATTTGTTCCTTGGAAATCTGCTAATAAATCTGAATTTGACAAGTAAGTTTTCTCCCCTTCTTTATTCATCTATATATTAATACGATAGTGTGTGTGTTATTTTCTGTGTCACGCTTACATCTGGGTCGTTTATTATGTACTTCCATTTCTTGTCATAAATAATTTTACCAAGAATTCTTCATAAGTTTTGGCTTCAGTTTCGATTATGGTTGAAGGAACTTCAGTTATGTATATATATAAATATATATATTTTTTTTTTTGTTCACAAGTTTTTATTTCTGTTTCAATTCAAGCTAATGCACCCAAGTCATATGGATATATTTTTTATTTTAGAAAGCGCAACTTTATAAAAATTGATAAAACATTAACTCTATAATAATATCTGCAAGAATTAAAATATTATATTTAAACATACTTTATGACTTGTCTTTGCTGGGTGTTCGTGCTAGCTTAGATAAATACTTTTGCAGTTTTAACAAAAAGCTACAATAATATCAGAGCGTCTCCATTTACGCTGAACATCTATAGAATGCCAACATCAATATATTACATATGAATGAGTACCCTGTGGAATTTCTACAGGTCCTGCTAATATTATATTATTCTTTAAGTTCTTTTTAAAATTTAATTTGCTATAACAAAATGCTATTTTTATTATTTTCTTTTCTCCAGTATGAGCAAGCTGAAAGAAGATAAAAATCTAATCACTGGTTTCATGTCAATGAAATGAATGTCGGCGCTTGTGCATTATTTTGTCTGAAATCAAGTTAGATCACTTAACCTTTTATAACTTAAATGATGTAGATGAATAAAAAAAATATTAATTTTAGATGGCAGCGTGCTGAATGTAAGCAATGAACATTTGTAATCTGGAGGTATGTGGCTTCTACCCAGATACTGAACTAATATGTACAAGGCGTGTTTGAATCAATTTCCACTTTATTTATGCTGTTATATTCATTTATTTACGACTGAACAAATTGGTTCAACCAGGTCATAAAGGGTTAAAGGAAATCATATTGTTTAATCCAGAAACGATTGTCCATTTGACATAGTATTACAATTCACATCACCATCGATCCAACTGTAAGGTTCTGCTGGGGGATGCCTACTATACAAGGCCACACAATGGAGTGTGTAAATATGTTCACTGGTTGATTTGAATGTCAAATATAACAGCAGGTCCTGGGAACATGTTTACCAGAAAGAACAGTTGGAAATAAGTCATACACCATCTACTATGACTAATTCCTACAGTTTCATACCTTGAAAACAGAGTTATTAAACCTGACATACTGATATGGGAAAGAAGCAACCATAGTAGAAGTTAGTGTTTCCGATGATGCTGGGTTAAACAGTTGAGAGGGAAAAGATAATGAAATATCAACGTCTTATGTATGACATGAAAAGAAATTGGAATCTTAGGAAGATCTCTATCATTCCAGTAACTATAGGAGACTCATGCAAAATAATTTAAAGAACTACCTGGCAAATATACCTGGTGAACCAAGTGCTAGAGATTCAAATAATTGCACTCATAGGGATGGTTAGAATCTTAAAAAAGGTCTTTTGATAGGAATTTGAGATAGTGTGTGACATTCTTATATCCAGTAGAACGCACCATCATCAACTAAAATAAAATGTTAAGAAAATAAAATAAAAAGAATATAAGACTTTAGTAACAACTTTGTAGTCAGCGCTTATTTTATTTATTTTTTGTTAAGTCTAATATGTCGATGTAGAAGTATGGAAAATGTTGCTGCCAGATTTCAAGCAGAGAATTGATCAGTTTTTGTTGGTGTAGCAATATCAAGATATGGGTGTGGGAGGAAAAAAATGGTTAGAATCGGAAACTTTCCACATAAGATTAAAATTAAGCAGAGAATGGAAAATTCCATTAAGAAGTAAACTTAGAGATTGTCCGTTCGTATTCGGAAGTCTGAAATGAGATGTGAAAAAGAACAAAAGATCTGCCGTTTTTAGTCTGTAATCTAGACATGTTTGGGTGCTGCTTTTCCAAGCTTTTTGTCTGCCCCTTTGAGGCCGGGGAAATGAAATGTTCACGTAATGCTGTGAATGAATAAAGCAACAAAGTTTTTTTGCATTTTTTGATGTTCATTCATTGGAAAAATTATTGAAGAAGAAAGGAAAATGGCTGCTATCATCACAAGCAGAGAAAAAAGCAAATAATAATGATGGATATTGTCACGACTATAACGAGATGCCATTGTTAACTTGGCTTTTACTGACTTGCATGTTAGAAGAACTATTGTTTTTATTAACAAAAGATGGCAATCCATTGGAATCAAAGAAATTCTCCCACTCTGCTGCGCTGTGATGCCTTAAATTATCAACAAGAAACCTATGATCATCTAAGGTATGGATAATGCCATCCAATGTATCCTTTGGATATATTCTCCTATCCAATTATTTTGGGATTGGATTATTCAGGCTATTCTTTTTATCTTGAATGTTATTTTCACAATGTTGCAGCCGATATAAACCCTAACCGTCTTTAAGTTCATCATATCAAACTCTGGAATCTGAATGGAATTTCAACCAGAAGTGTTTTTTAATATATGGGAGTAGATTGCTCTTTTTCTCACAACCATAACTTGATAGAAGCCCTAAATAATTCTTACTTACATTCTCATTGAAAACAGTAGTTCGAATAATCTAAATATAATCATCATGTTTGGTTTAACATCTGTTTTACGTGCTGGCATGTTTTGGACAGCTTTAAGAAATTGACTTCCAGACTAATCTATCTCTGATTAGATCTATATTTATCTTTCTTTCTCTCAAGTTCGTTTTTTATCACTTGCTTCCATGTTTTCCTTCGCCTTTTCTTACTAACTTAACCTGCAACCTCCATCCACTGTACTCTCAGCTATCCTTTCAACATGGCTATACGATCAAATTCTCTTGTTTTGCTTGCATCTTTATATACGGTTCAAATTTAATCTTCCTCTGAGGTCATCAGATCTAAACTTGTCTTCAAGATCCACATTATTCAGCTAGTGTATCAGTCTCACATCATTTCTCTGCATGCAATGCATGCCCTCAAGTTTCACTGGCTAGATTTTGTTTCCATACATTATCACAGTGCATGCACATTCCTAATAGACTCTTCCAATGGTCTTATGTATGTGTGTCTCGCAAAAACTTTTGACAGAGGTGACATATTTTCACGAGATCAGTATCATTTTGAAGCTCGACCCTTCTGATGACAAATATTGAAAAATTGGCTAAAAACATTAATTCCTTCATCTTCAACTGAGCTGAGGAAGGCCTATGATGATTTAGCCAAACATGCATGTGCAAAAAAATGCTTTCTTGAATTAGTTTAAATATAAAAAACTGACTTCCTTTCGCTCGTGCAGTCATAGACCAGTCGTTATAATGGCAATGTCATTATCTTAAGATTGCACGTTTGAGCCGAGATATCAGATATATTTTTTTTGATATTTTCTTTTTTTTTTTAAGTTTTAATATTGAAATAGGGTTATTTATGCCACTTTTGCATTCGTTTTTTTTTTTTCTGATTTTTTTCTGAAGTTTTAACATCGTTCACTTTTTCTTTATTTTGCATCACGTTCGCTTATTCTTTACTTTCCATTTTGTTTTGATTTACCCCCCCCCTTCATCCACACCTCACATATAACGCTGGGTACCCCCGCTAGTTTTAAATAAGAAAATGACTTTCAAGTAATATAAATTATCAATCCTTGTGTAAAAAAAATTAAAAAAGAAAAATTTTGAAACCAATTGTTTTTGTTTTTATATTTGATTTGATTTTTTTGTTTTAAAATTATCTTTTAAACTTTGCATGTTTTCATTCAAAAAATTTCTCTTTGCCAGTTTTCTGCAACTCGTCGTTCGTTTAATCATCAGAAGTGATGTTGGTGCCTATCAGGTGCTCGTCTTTCTACTCAATTCTTCTTCTCCTGTTAACCGGACGCAACCAGGTGGGTTAATGTTTTTTTTCTTTTTTGTATATTGTCTATCTTCTTAGTCAGATATTGTTTATATCGTAAAAAGAATTGATTGTTAAATTCTATTAGAATAGTTAGATATTGTTTATATCGTAAAAAGAATTGATTGTTCATTCTTTTAGGAAACTGAATATTAAAAAATGTCAGCTAAAGAATGAACAATACAAATTAAAAATATATTGTTAAAAATAGGTTAGAATTATATGTCGATAATTCTTTTGTTGCTAAAAGTGTGTTTGGAAAAACATGCATAGCCACATTTGGGAAACACACTTATGGCGTTATAGCAAAAGGGGGATTCTCAATATAGGAGCTAGAGTTAGTCAGAGAGGCAGTCAGAGAGAGAGTTGAGAGTCAGTCAGTTGGCAGTCAGTGGTCAGCTGACCCTTTGGAAGCAAAAGGAAGAACGTTAAACCATGTAGATTCAAATTTGAATTTCTGATGGCATCAGCATTCGACCGGTCCAATGAATAAAGAATCATCTTTGTGTTTTTGTAACTGTTGTCATGTGTTATCTTTCAACACTCAAAAAGTAATGTGTTAATCATCTTATAATGAACATTGTGTAACCCTTACAAGATTATGCATCGCCCCTCCTCTGTTAAGAACTTTCTCCATTCAGTATCGATATGAAGTCCTAAGCATTTCAGAACTGTATATGTATAAATGTCTTCTCTCCATCAACGTTATATATATATGTGTCCCCAATGTGAACTCCCCTGTCATCTTCTTAAATATGTCCCCTATTCAACACCCATACTAAGAATAAAGAAAAATCTTTGAGTATCTATTCATGATGGAAAGAAAATATCTTCCACCAAAAATCACCTAAATTGATCAAGTGGTTTTATTTGAAAAGAAAATCAAATTTTATGGCTAAACAACAGTCAATGATATCTTGTCGCCATTTTGCAGAAGAAGGGGGATAATTGTAAATAATTAAAACTTCTTTTAGATTTTAAAAATTCATTCTGAACATGGTGTTGGAGGCCTACTAATTTCTAATAATCACTTAAAAAATTTTTTTTATGAAAATAAAGTTACTTGACAAATTTATTTGATCTTTGGTATACAGTATTTTCTTTTCATCATGGGTTCATATATCATAAAAATTCTTTATTTTTGTTTTTTCTTGGAGGGTGAGTTATGGACTAACTCCCTCTCAGATCTGATATGACATATATCTTTGTGAACATTCTAGCTGCAACTGGCAATCTCACCTGATAAAATTCACTGCTTATCTTGCGTCGCTTAACTGTTTGTATCTCATTTTCTTTTGTTGCAAGAATAAAATGCATTTAGTTCGGTTCCATAGTGCACTTTCTCCTATAGATGTGGGCAACTTTTACAGGGTCTTTCCTATAAATACCTGAAAGAATGGGTGAGGGCAACACCAACAACAGGATCAAGCTAGTCAAAAAGTCGTAGAATGCTGATTCTTACAAATTACAAACTAGGTCTTCAAAAAGATGTAATGAATTTCTTGCTAAGACATAAATTCATGAACAGATACAATTTTTTTTTTTTTTTTTTTAATGAATTTTGTTATAAATAATTTATGCTTATTTAAAAAGCTGTTATTTTTTTCAGATGCAATGGAAGAAGAAACCTGTCGACGTGAAGTTCAAAATGTCTGTAAACATCTTTTGGTGAGTTTATATTTCTTATGTTTTACACATTGGCAGAAATTGACTTCCAAACTAACCTTTCTCTAGCCAGGTTTTTATTTCTTATATCCTCACAAATTCATTACGTCGTCATATATTTTCCTTGCCCTTCTCCTGTCAACTGACCTTGCTATCTCAACTGTTCTACATCCATCCTACCAATGTGACCAAATCAACAGTCTTGTCTTCTTCACACATCTCCATAAACTGTCCAGACTGATCTTCCTCTAAGGTCATTAGCTTTTCTTTAATACCCACACTACACATAGTATCATTCTGAGACCATGCATAAACAGAATACACACCATACTGAATATACATGCATGAAAAGACTCCATTTTTTGCTAATGAAATGTAGCAATGTTTCCATTCCAAATCTTGATGAACACTTCATACCAAGATTTGAGGTTGCGTGAAAAAATAGCGTTAATATTGGAAATCTTCACATAAGTTTAAAATTAAGCAAATAGAAAATTCCATAAAAAGTTAAGATTAGAATTAAGACAGTTTGGCAGGACATCATAAACAAAGTCTTTTGTTTGGTTTAATTGTTTTTGTTTTATGACATATCAACCTTTTTGAGGTTATTTAATGTTAAATCCAGTCATTTCGGTAAGTTTTTATGCATAAAAAAATCAAAGTTTTTTATATCTTCTAATATTTATTCAGTGTTTGATTTGGTTGTTTTGTAAAGGAAAATTGTTTTTTGGCTTTGCAGAACATGATTGAGTTTTTCAAAGGGAAAGAAAAAAAAAACAATAACAATGTTTGGTGCATTATAGATCAGGACGTCAGCATCTTCAAACAGTCTGATCTGGCAGTCTTTTGGATTGATGAACTGATAGGATTTGGTCACCTTTTTCAGAACTTTTTATCTCTTGTGAGTGGACAATGTAACCTAACAACACTAAAAATACATAAAATAAAAAAGATTAACCATCACTGTGCATGTAATGATTATGTTTTTAAATTTTTATTACAATTACCAGAGAAGAAAATAAGATGGTTGCTGCTATCATTGTAAATCAAGAGGAGAAAAGAAACAACTGTATCTACTATTAAAACACTACTATAACGATGATCGTTACTATCCCCCACAGCTATTTCCTATAAATGAGATAAGAATTGGTCGCGATCAAAGGATTCCTCATGCAATGTTATATCATTAGAATGTTGTAAAAAAAAAAAAGAAAAATATTTGTTTCAAATTTTGAGAACGTGCAGCATGTTGTCTTTTGGAGAATGATTTAAAGCTTATCAAGATCAAAAATATTCAGCTGGAGAAAGAAGGGTGTCATGCTCAAGGACCTCTTAAGAATCAAAATCGGATAACACATAAAAATGGATATTAAACCGAATATGATGATCTATTAAATCCAAAAATTTGTACTGTGAAATCATGGGATTTATTTTTCATTTTATTTTTTTGTCTGCTTTTCTTTTTAGAATCATTTGTGTTGTGAGCTTCAGAAAGTTGTTTACTGGAAACAATCGAACAAAGTAATTGAGGTGCCACTATTGGCAGCATTGTCCAAATGCCAGACAAGTTTAACGACGGATTACCTTAACAGTACAGGTCAAAGGTCAGTGCATTTTATTTTAAAATATCTTCTATTTTCTTTTAATTTTCTTTCTTTCTTTTTTTTTTTTTTTTTTTTTGTTTTTATCCAACAATGAGTCTTTACTTATCAAGGCTGGAAGCCACTAAAGGATGAAGGTTGTTAAACTAGATAGATTGGCAAGTGAAGATGAATATGCCAAGAGGATTGAAAATAATGAATAAAAATTTGATGAAATATGGGGACATGTGTTTATTGACATGAGATTTGAAGATGATCATGTTGTAACCCTATTGAAATAGGTTTGATACTATACATTGCCCTGTCTTGTATTACATTACTGTGGTAACCAAGTAACCCAGAGAAAAAAAAATCTTTTGTTACATGAAAGATCTTAACTCTAATTTCTCTTTATTAGTTTGGTTCTTGTCTAGAATTCCCACGATACTAAAATACAAACTGTTTGATGTACATACTCGTGATGAAATTGATCAAGTAGTTTTCAAAGAAAATCATTTTTGAGTGATAATAGGAATTTCTATGCATCACAACATAAATCTAGTTAAGTATGAATTATTGAGTTATCTCCCTTTGTTTCTCAACATTTTTTTTCAAAATGGCAGATGAGATGCTAACTTCTTAGATACTCGTAAAATTTGATTTCCTTATGTAAAAATATTACTACGCAATCAATTTATGTGATTTTTGGAATATTAGTTTCATCATGAGTAGTGCTGCTACCAGATCAGACTGTCTGAAGATATTGACTTCCTGATTCAAATACACTGTACATCAAAGTTTTTGTCACTTTATCTCTTTGCAAAGCTTAATTATGTTCTGAAAAACAAAACAGAAACAACATTCCCCTTATCCCCATCCCCCGTTTCTTTTACATCCTTCTCTTCTAACCCAGTCAGTAGGGCATCAGAATATGCTGGCTGTCCTACAGAGAGTAAAAGTCCCACAATGGAGCCACCTGTTGGCTGTAGGTGGCGATCCATGATGTTTTGCGACGGGATCCTAGGGGTTGAGCATTGAAATAATACTAACAACGAAAAAAAAAAGAGCAATGAGGGATCTTTTATAAATTAAAATTAAATTAAATTAAAATGGCACCTTCAATTTTTATAAAAGATCCCCTATTGCTTTTTTTTTTTGTCATTATTTCAATGCTATCGATTTCACCTGGTAAGATGATGGCCGAAAGGGCTCTTGAGAGATTTCTGCTTATTTTCAAATGTATCAATATATATATATAAGTTGAATTATTTGTTGTACTGACATTGATATTAAAAGTCTACTTTTTCTATTTAAAAATTATTAAAACAAACTTAATATACTCAGTCATGGATATGCAAGTGACTTCATAAAGGTTAATTGATTTGCATATTCCTTTGAAAAATAAACTCTCATTAATTAATGATTCATTAATTAGGTGGTAGGGTTTGTGATAAGGGCACCCAGGCTAATAAGCTTTAGTCTTGAAAAGACAAATGCTATAGGTAGGAGAAAAACGGTCATTAGAGAAGAGAGTTCCATAAGCTTTCAGTTTCTGGAAAGAAGCTACTGGAATAGGAATCTGTATTACAATGAAGTATCAAAACGCTAAATTGATAGACCAGTGACTTAAACTCGCTGGAACAAAGGAAGCAGGGGATAGATCAGACAATTCTGAAGAACACATACTATGATAGTATTTATAGAAAAGGCTGAGACTAACATCACATCTGTGAGAGAGAGGTCACAGAGAATATAAAAGGCTGAGGGCCAATCAAATTCCAGATAAGTTTCTGCACCTTATCAAAAACCCTAACCCCTAACTTTATCAAAAACCCTTCCCCCTAACGTTATCAAAAACCCTAACCTTATCAAAACCCTAACCCTAACCTTATCAAAACCCTAACCCTAACCTAATCAAAAACCCTAACCCTAACCTTATCAAAAACCCTAACCCTAACCTTATCAAAAACCCTAACCATAACCTTATCAAAAACCCTAACCATAACCTTATCAAAAACCCTAACCCTAACCTTATCAAAAACCCTAACCATAACCTTATCAAAAACCCTAACCATAACCTTATCAAAAATCTACCCCCTAACCTTATCAAAAACCCTACCCCCTAACCTTATCAAAAACCCTACCCCCTAACCTTATCAAAAACCCTACCCCCTAACCTTATCAAAAACCCTACCCCCTAACCTTATCAAAAACCCTACCCCCTAACCTTATCACAAACCCTACCCCCTAACCTTATTACAAACCCTACCCCCTAACCTTATCACAAACCCTACCCCCTAACCTTATTACAAACCCTACCCCCTAACCTTATCATAAACCCTTAAAGTGGTCAGAGACTCACCAGTTAAAATATGACAACAACACTCCAAGTTATGTTATTCCAAATTTGATCAGCTTACCTTCAGTTTGTTTTATATATATATATTTTCAATCTTTTTTAAAAAATTATTTCTCAGGTGCGAATGGTATTTGAAATTCTTGACCTGCATTGCCTTATATGCTCCTGGTAAAGGAGCCTCTGAGATTTTGAGTGTTTTATTAACGAATGCCAAAAATTCATCACAGGTGAGTTTTTATTTACCTTTTTTTTTCTAATAGTCCGTTGTTTTTGAGTAGATCAGCTTGTTTATTTATAGAAATAAAACTTTCAACAATTTGTGTTGCTAAAGAGCTAATCTGATTGAATTCTACCAGAAAGTTGTGAGTGTAATATTATGTAGCACTACTAAGACATTAGTAATGTTAAACGTCTTCGTATGGTCTCCAATCCTGTTGACAGAAAACAATTGAAACTGTTTGACATGTTGTATGTAGTATGCTCAGTGATTGATGATGTTCCTCTCTAGTCATCATGGCAGTCATCATGGAGATGTTCCTCTCTAGTCAATGGCAGTCATCATGGAGATGTTCTGTTCTTTTTTTTTCTCTTTTTGGCTGGAATTTAAAAGAACAATAAATACTCCATTATTTGCTCTGGGGTTTGTTTGCTTTTTACAACAATTTACAACTACATTTAGGTCATCAGAACCAAGCTTATCTTTAAAACTCATATTACACATCCATCTTATTATTCTCATATCATTTCTCTCCATGCAACTTGTGTCCTCAACCCTCACTAACCAGGTTTCATCTCCAAACATTATGACACTTATATACACATGCCTGATAGACTTTTTCTTTGGTTGTCTGTGGTAACACTATTCCTGGTGAACCAAGTGCCAGAAAAATCCAGACAATTGCACTTAAGGGTACAAGGATATAAGCTCTCGGTTGGTTTCAATAAAAAGTAGGGGAATCTTGGCAGCTGGTTTGGCTGCCCCATACCCAGCATTAAAATCTTCAAAGAAAGAAAGTGAAAAAAAAAAGTTAATAATTGTAGAAGTTCCTTAAACTTACTCCATCCATTCGCAAATCTTGCAGTCACTGTAGCACCTGTTAGATTAAATGAGATTAAAACTAAAATGACTGTTAGTGAGGTACAATTAGTTTACTATATATATATATATAGAAGGTTCATATTAAAATATGTTGTATAAAGTATTTACTTCAAAAACACTTTTTTTTTTTTTTTTTTTTACCTAAATCAGTTAACAAGATTTCTTCTAGTCCAGAAAGAAGTGGAATTGGGCGATGTGGACATCTTACAAATGACCATGTCCCATCTGGTCGACTCATTACAAACGAAAAGTCATCGAGAAATAGATCGTCTCTATTTGCTTCGGAACCTTTTCCATTTGATTCAATGGGAAAAAAATCCACCTCGACAAGGAACTGGATTTTGCAGGTAAAAAACTTTTTCTCTTTCGTGACAAGGTAAACAAATAAAACAAACAAAAACAGGAAACGAGAGTCAGGTAAAATAATTACTTAGTCATTATTTGTTTAATAATTGCTTTTTAATTTTTCTTGTCATCTGTATATATAAAAGCGAAAATGTGTGTGTATGTTCACTTTTTGTCCGAGAACGGCTTTTTTCTGAGAAGCGATCGGTCGACTCACTTCTTAAAACTTTTTATATCATGTCTAAATGATAATATCTGTGAGTTAACAACGGGGGTCACCTGTCTATTTAATTTGCTCGACTTTGAAAAGATAAATATTCAACATTAAGCTTTTTCGTATAATAAAAGTGAAACTAATTCTAGCGGCATTTTTCCGGAAACGTCCGAAAGCAATCAGCTTTGATCAATATGGAGTTTCTTCTTATATCAGAAAATTGCTATTCAATTTGGACAATCTCCTTTTTATGGGGAGCTGGTTTTCCCCACAACATCTTAAGGAAACAAAAAAAAAAAAAATCCTGCCTCGTAGTAAATAAAATACTGCCCCGCAGTCAAAGTTGGCCTCATTAAGTCATTAAGTATAGGCACCTGCCAATTCGTAATACTTAAATAAATTCAATCATGTTTCCGTTACTATTTCGTGGTGGCCCAGTGGTTAACGTGCAACGTTTTTTATCACACTTTAATTTCCAACTTCAACTCAAGGGTTTGGGTTCAATCCTTCATACTTACCTATCAAAACTTTATTTTTATTTACCCCCCCCCCCCCGACACAAACACCCGGATGTTTTGATTTACCTATAACCACACACACCTCCAAGCACTCGGGCAATGCCGGGTACCCCCTACTAGTCTATAATATAAATCTCACCTGTCTGTTTAAATGTATGTATGTCTGTCTGCCTAAAACTTTCGCCAGAGGTGACAGATTTTCACGAGATCGATATCGTTTTGAAACTCAACGCTTCAGATGACAAGTATCGAAAAAGTGTCCAAAAGCATTAATTCCTTCACCCTCAACTTGGCACTTTTCTACAAAGAGGGGTCGCTTTTTTCGCCAATATTTTCAAAAGTCATCCTCTCTTTTCGATTGACTAGCCTTAATTTAAATCTTCACCATTTCTATTTTGGCGATAGACGCAATGGAAAAGACTTCACTTTTTTTTTTTCACATTCTTTTCCTCCTTTGTAGTACGGGTTTGCGCCTGCCTGCTTACTACCACTTTGTTTTTTTTATTACTCAACACACACCTTCAAACACCTGGGCAACGCCGGGCACCCAGGCTAGTCATCTAATATATTAAACTACCTCGATCAGTTTGACTTTCATTTAAATTGGCAAATCAGTGCTGTTGGTATTGGACTAGTGCAACTCTTTTGCCTCAAAGGATTCAAGTTCTCAATGTTCATATAAATTAATGAGTTAATGCTATTTGTTCTTTGATACATGAACATGTTTGAAACATGTTTTTTGGTACATGAACATGTTTGAAACATGTTTTTTGATACATGAGCATGTTTGAAACATTTGAAAAATAGGTACTTCTACAGTTTAATCAAGACATTAAAAAATGAAAATATTGAAAAAAAGGTTATATTGTACGTATCCATTATGGAATGAAGTTCAAAAAATATTTTGATCAATTCATTTAGATTGCACAAGCAGCTGCGTCTGAAGAGTGAGGACGTCAACTGCAATGTGCATTATCAAAAAATGTTCAAATGACTGCAGCATGCATACTGTACACTAGTGTAGGTTGATTTTCAACTTTTTTAATCTTAAATATATTTGAAAGTTTGGTATTGGTTTTTCCCAAACACGTCTGATATGCAACAGCTTTGGCCTAGTGATCATCCCATTAGTTCATTGTAGACTCATTCTTTAATGCTTGCAAATAAGCTATCTACAAAATCATTAGTTATTTGGGTGTGAACGCTTCATTTTCAATGTCTGTAAGATGTTGATTTAAAGCAGTTAAAATCCTTAATTGTGAAATATAACTAAAATAACCTTTTCTGATATGTCTTGAGAAATTTCTGTTTTTTTTCTTTTTTCTTTAAAAGAATTATTTTTTTTAAGAATTTTTTTTTTCTGTCCAGTAAAAAAGTGAGTTGGTTTTCCTTTATTTAATTTATCATTGTCACCAGTTAATGTGTACTGCTGATATTTGTGAGATATGGGATCTAAAAAAGAAAATAAAAAAAAAAAGAAGATCCTATCAATTGTGTTTTCTATTTGATGTTGGTGAGATTACAAATGTGCTCAACGTCTAATGTAGTTTGATTATTTACCTCTTGCATCAACTCCATAATGCGTTTGGATATTCCGACCACTAGAGAGCACGGTTGACTGAGGAAGACATTGTTTGAGTGCATAAGAAATGATATATCTACATGCAACCTCACTGATGTCAACTGTTGCACTGGATTGCAAGAAAGCCTGATATGTTGCCTGATGCTGTGCAACTTGAACATCTGGACACTTGCAGTATTCTAAACGAGATAGTATTTTTTGTTTAATATTTTATCGAATTATTCTTAAAATGCTTTTTTTTTTTTTTTTTTTTTTTTTTAAATACTGTTAATTCTGGATTCATCTTAATTTTTTTCTACTCCATTGCTGTTCTAAATCTAACAGCAGCCTTTGAGACTTTACACGACTGGTTGCCACAGTCGATTGAAAATTTCTTGGGGGTGACTAAATGTCGTAAATCACTTGCCCGCCAGCCGATAAAAATAAAATTTCTTTAAATAAAGAAATGGGAAAAACTCATTTATTTTACGACCCTCTTTAAATATGCAGAGACTTAGAATGACCTATGTCTCATCATTTGTGCATTCTTTCATCTCTAGCTGTGAGACTGTTGGAATATCGTATTGAAAAAAAGAGTGGTCACGCTAAAGGTCAACAAGAGGTCAAATTTACACATTCGGCGTGTAGTCAAAATGTCGCCTTCATTTAGCTCTCTGATTTTGCAATTCATTTGGAAAAAAAATTCTTCAACGCTACAACTACATATACTTCATGTTTACAAAAGTAAAGACGAACATTTGAAAGAGGAAAAAAAACGCATCGTTCTGTCAAGCATCTGAAGAAATGATTCTTATTTCTATGGAACAATAATATGAATGATGCTATATAAAGAAACTGGTGTTGTATTTTAACGTTTTGTTGAATATTTACTGAAATGTTTGTTGATTTACAAGAGTTAAACAAATATTTTCTTGTTTGATTATACACACGGTAATTTCTTGAATTGTGGTAAAATTATTTACTATTATTGACTGAAACAAAGACATAAAGTCGGGCGAGCAAAAATATTTTAAGGCAAGTAAATTTTCCCTCACACTCGACTGGCGATTGAGTGATTTTTTTTTTTTCAAATCTCAAAGGCTCCGAAAATCAGGTGTAGTTAGGGTTTTGGATGGAGCAGAAGTTATAAGAAAGCTAGAAGTTGGAGTCTGATTTGTTTTCATCTTTAATTAAACTATAAACAAATTGTCTGAATATTGGAGAACTTTGAAATAAGGAGTTGATATAATAAATTTTGGAATCCTAAGGAGTTGGGGTTGAATATTTTGAAACTTTACGAGTGTGAGTCAGAATCTGTCAGCCACAGGCCTGAAACTACCAGAGTCTTGGCCATTATTGAGATGGCTTGTTTCCTGTTGGTTGAGGTATGGCTTTCATCTTGTGCAGTTTTAGGATGTCCACTCTCCCAGGCTTTGCCTTCTCCCTTTGAGAAGAAATTAGTTTGCTACTAATTGTCTCAGGCATTTTAACTGGAGAATGTCAACAGAGCTATCCAGGCATATTTTGCAAACTAAAGTGTTCTTCCTCTAGGGTAGTGACTCTTTAATCCCACTTCCCAACCCTTATGTAATATCTTCCTAACCCTTATGTAATATCTTCGTGCCATGGGAGAGATAAAGATGGAGTCAGAATTAGACTTTCTATTTTCTGACTTTGCAACCTTGACGAAAATATATAATACTTTGTTAGATTGTACTCGTTTTCTGATTGGTCCTTATTCGTCACTCGTAGTTTCTTTTCTCTTTTCAGATCCTATTTGAGTCAGAGCATTCACGAGCATTATGAAACATTTTTACAACACTTGAACCATCATGACCTCTCGGTGTGTGCCATGTGCCTGAAGCTTCTCATTGCAGTTGGCCTGCCGCCGGTCATTAGCTGTGCACAGATCATGAAAGCTTGTTCCATCCTTACAGCTCTTTTCTATCGGATCCTTCACCTTACAGGTATGGTTCTCCCACGGTTTTCGCTATAACCCCATGATTGTCCTCGCAAATTGACTGCCAATGTTCGAACAATTAATCTGACATTATGGATCATGCCCACCCTCCAACTCCAGACTGCTAGGAAGTGATATTTATTGGAAGTTAATGACCCAAAACAATACAAGGAAGTGATTTACTAAGGTTCACAAAGGTTATTGGAAAAAGGATCAGGTAATCATCTTGGAATGACTTGGAAGGCAAGCAATTTCTTCTTATCAGTCACTCTGAGACAAAGACGAAACTTTTAGAATTTCCGATCTTGATTCAATAAATTCAAGAGTCTGAATTAGTTTTAGAGACAGTTTGTACTTCGGAACAGTTGATGGACAGGTTGTGATATGGGACATGAGGAGATAAGCTGATCTTCTGACAGTGATGGCCTTGACACACAACTAAGATATGGATGTTATTGTTTGACGGATCAATTTCCGCAATTGTATTACACATGCATCCAGAATACAACCAATCTACACACAATGTGTCGAAGTCTGTTTCTTCTTGTGAGTTTATGTTGTTCTATTTTTTTTTTTTTTTGACTCCTGTTCACCCCTAATAAAGCATATCGCCACTTGAATGTAATGGGCTACTATTTGGGACCATGCATTTACATTTAAACTTCTGCATATCAGTACAGTCAGGGTAGCAGGAAGGGAATTCCAAAGTCTAGCTGTTCGAAGGTAGAAACTATTAGAAAGCTTTCTGGCATTTAGGGACCTCAGCAGTGAAGGTGTGTGATTTTGTTGCTAAGCAGGTTTGTTAGGCATATGTACATCGAGGGGGCACAAGTGCAACAAGTTCATCAGAGCACATTCCATTAAAATACTTGTAAAACAAGCACAGAGATGCAACATTGCAGCGATGGGACAGGGGTTAGAGCTTAGTTGACAAAGTGGGGCCGATTAGATTTAAAACTTTTTTTTGGACCCTATCCAAGGAGGAGAGGCTAGTGGTAGATGCACCAGCCCAGACGTGCCAGCAATACTCCATGCATAGGCGAATGAGGGCCTTGTAGAGGTACAGGATGCTCTCAGGTATAAGTAGGCTTCTAGCATGATAGAGGGAACTAACCTTCTTTGCAGCAGCCTTCGTAATGTTTTCAATGTATTTGTTCCATTTCATTTTGTCTGTGAATGTTAGGCTAAGGATATTGAAGGAAGAATTCTCAGTTAGGGTGTTATTTGTCATGGATATCAGTGATTATAGAGGTGTCTTATAATTGTTAAAGGAGACCAGCTTAGTTTTACTAGCATTAAATGTTACCATCCATTTGCAACCCCGTTCTACTACAGTCTGAAGGTCATTTTCTAATGATTCTACGATTGTCTTAGATTTATGTACATCCTAATTCATGTGAACCAATATAAAACCCCTTGGCAATCATTAGTATGAGAGACGACGACACAGGCAGAGTGAGAACAAGGAGAACAGAAGAAAAGCCACAGTACACAACGTTTGGGTGAACAATTAAATTATCGGAGCAGGGCTACCCAGTGTCATTATTTCCATAAAAAATATGCAGGTCGCCAGGTCATAAAATATGCATAAGTATTATTGTTGTGGGGTACAAATCACCTCTATTTGAGAACTAAATGGAATCAACCAGTCCTATGAATACCACTGGTTGCAGAGTCTAAATGGAGACATTCATACCATGTTTAACCGCATGATACGAACACGTTCCTCTAATACCACTTTAGTGGCTCCTGTATTCTTTATGATAAATACATATTATATTTTATACACTTTACACTACTTGTGGTTTCTTTCATTTATGACCTCTAGCATAGATCTACAACAATTATACAATAAATTATGCAGATTTCTTATTATAGAGCCAATTCTCTATTGATTCTAATATATAGTAATGATTTCAAAAGTTATAAAAAATATGACTTGGGTACACTCTGCTAGAATCGAAACCAGAACGTTTAACACTCCAGCCATAGTTCTTATTTATCTCTTCAGCATTGTTACTGTCTGAGCTACCGACAGATGGATGCAAAAGGTTAAAAATAAGGTGACTTTACGCTATGAATGTTTTATTTTGCGCATAGCATGAGTAATGTTTTATTTGACTTACCCTGCCAAGGTGAACTGTTCTGTTTTCAATTTTTACTCCTTACCAGCAATTTTTGCTGACCAAAAACCAGATCAAAAGTGTGCTACAAGTCCAAATACCCCAATATCAAATTTCAACTCTACAGACCAAATATCCAAAAAGGAGTTTGGTAGAGACTTTTCACACACACACACACACACACACACACACACACATATATTTTAGAACTCTGGGATATGGTGGCCCTAGGATACGGATTTTTCAGGTTATGATGTAGAATACAATGTTTTTCTGGCCCCTGGTTATGGTAGTTGCCCGCCTTACAATGCTATTTATAATGTTATTTGATTATATACATGTGTATTATCTACTGTACTGTATTTTGTTACTAATTTTTAATATGTACTGTATAAAATTTTGTATAGGCCCCACCATATGGCGATTTCACTCTATGATCCCAACCCTGGAACAAATTAATGCTGTATCCCGGGGGTATATATATATATATATATATATATATATATATATATATATAACTGTTCCCTTGAGCTAGAATGTTTTCATATTAAACTGTATGCCATTATACAGAATGTAGAAACTATGCATAAATAGAATTCAGCATAACAGTGAAATGAAATCAATCATAAGAAACCATAAAAAATAAGTAATTAAGACTCGTTTTTCCAAGGGATATGTAAATTAGTTAACCTTCATGTAGTTGCTCTGGGATCCGTGACTGGGTATATTAAGAAGTTTGTTTTAATAATTTTGGTGCTTATGCACTTTTGTTACCATGTTATTTTGAAATAGTATTTTCAGGTTAAATTCAATACCAATGGACTTTATGTACACCGGACTTACCAATAACTTGGTTGCAAATAATTATGTAATGAGAGGAGGAGTGATAAATGAATAAACAGTTAGACATTTCTCTACTCGAACATACCCGTCTATTTGTTTTTCTTTTCTTTCTTCTTGTGATTCCGGTCCTTTCCTCATTGCTCTCGGCTTTTAAAACTTCCATATATTTCTTTACCAGCAATGCTTCAAACAAACTACCATTTACTTTTATTTTTTTTATTTTTTTTTATTAAATGGTTAGGTGGAAGCACACAATAATTACAAAACACTCTCCCTTCTTAATGTAAAGAATGGTTTTCAAAATAATGTTATTATTTCAGCATGGTAATAAAAGTGTATAAGTACCATAATTTTTAAGTGAAAAAAATAGTAGGATTTTAATATCAATCTCAGAGCGGGGAAAAAACTCAACTTCATGCATATATAGATTACTACAAAAACATTGGATCAGCTTGTCTGCATGATTTAGTCTGTCAATTTTACTTAATGAAACTCTGGTGATCACCACTGAACCGACTAAAGACCTTCATGTCTGTTTCTCTAGAAAGGCCTAAAAAGGCTATAACGATTTTGCTCTTTAGCTGGTACTTGGCATTTCAAATGGATTTTTTGATATCTTGTTCCACTGCACCCAACATAAAGAAGTCAGACGAGCTTGAAGGCTAAATGTAAGGCAAAGCATGGTGGACAAAATTCTCTCACAATCAGGTCTACGTTTTATGGCTGTTATGAAATTGAAACTTGCTGCCACATGTACAACGTACCTGTGGTTACTTAGTTGATTCAGGGTTTTACTATCTGACTTGGAACTCCAGATATAGTTATCGGCGTTGAGTGTAAGGTTGTCGGCAAAAAAGTAAGGTGACTTTTTCTTAAATTTCAAAAAATCTTTTTACATCATCCCAAATAAGGCATGGTGCCACTTTACATCATCCCAAATAAGGCATGGTGCCACTTTACATCATCCCAAATAAGGCATGGTGCAACTGAGATATGAAGTGGTTACTGTGAATAAATACAGCCTGTAGGCTGTATTTATTGGGACATTCTGAGTGAGGAATTGTGCAGCAAAATGTTAGTTCTGATTACGTTTCAATTTTGCATGTTGATACAGTTCAAGAAACAGGGAGTAGGAAGGGGATTCCAAAGGGTAGTAATTCAAAGAAAGATGCTATTAATAGTAGAAAGCCTTAGGGCATTTGAGGACCTCTACAGTGAAGAGGTGAGATTTTGCTGGTAGCTGGGTTGGTTTGGAGTATTTATGCCGAGGAGGCATTAGTGCAGTAAGTTCATTGGAACACATGTAATACAAGCACAAAAGTGCAACTTTGTAGCAATGGGATAAGGAACTTCACCATTGAAAGCACCGTTCTGATGGCATAAAATCACTGATCATGTGTTTTTCTCTCTTTTGTTGCCTTATAATTGATACCTGAACTATTTACTTTTTGACGTCTTTGATACTGAGAAAGTGTGAAATCTACTTGGTTGTCCTTCCAAAGAGAACCTTTCATTAAATTGTCTATAATTGATTAGTCGGCAAAAAGTAATAGAATTATTATTAGTGTTTTTATGAAAATCAGACTGGCAACACAAGTAAAAGGAAATAATTAAATTAGCAAAATAAAAATTTTGAAAATTGCAAACAATATTGCCCAGACCTTGTAGAAGAGAAGAATTTTAAACAAATAAATAATAAACATAAATAATAAAACTCCATCTTCGCAATATAATCCAAAAATTCTTTTTCTTTTTTTTTTTTTTACAGATGGTGTGAAATCGTTGCGGTTAATACGCCTGTGCCATTCGTGTTATGATATCTTTTGTAATGTACGAGTTGCCCAGAGTATGTGCGTCCAGTTTCTTCTTGAGGAATGTTTGGCAACGGTAATAACAGATGTTTGGTTAATGTTTGGCTGCAACAGTTAATATCTGTCACCATGAATTTAGACGCTTGTATAAAAGAAACGTATGTAAAGTTGTTTATTGGCTGCTATCACTGATCATTAATGGTGGGAAGGATCCAAGTGGTTTAATGGATACTTACAGACTATGAAATTAGCTTAACTGTGTTCAAATCCAACCAGATCTATCACATGAACTGTAATACAGCTCTAAATAAAATAGCAAATGAATTGTTTCCTATGAGCATTATGTATTCGCATAAACTTTTTTTTTTTTACGAAGTCGTTATTTATTCAGACTAAAAACAAATCAAGGATAAGGATTAATGAGATGAATAGATTATCAGTTAATATATGAAGAATATGAGAGGATTGGAAATGGAAATAAAGAAATTTGATGACTTCTAATAATGCTTTATGACAAGTATTTGTTGATATTGGATTTTAAGATGACCATGTTGTAGTATTCAAGGAAGCAATGTTGTAACATGTTCTACAGATACAAAGTTCATTATTGCAAAGAATTTTTCTTTCTAATTTCCATGAACAGTTTCTTTTCAAGAATTCTTATCCGTGGAACATATTAATTTTACTGATGACTACAATATGGTGTTCTTAAAATTCGATATCAAAATGTATTTAATTTCAAATTTTATTCATTAATTTCATTATTTTCAATCCTCGCATAATGTTCTTCATCATTCAACAATCATCTTGTTAACCTTTATCCTCGAGTCGCTTTTAGTCTTGTAAGTGATAAATAGAAATATTAAGAAAAAGTTAATGAATTGTTTGCAATAGTTGCTTGGCATTAAATAGCCTCAAAATGAGTTGAGCTGTAAAACCAGCAAATAAACTTTTTTTTGGGGGGGGGGATTCTTAGCTTTTTATTCATCTTGTTTTTATTCCTCTTTTTTTTTTTTTTCCTTCATCTTTTTTCTTTTCTTCATCTTTTTTCTTTTATATTTCTCTTTTTTCTGTTATTTTTATTTCTCTTTTGTGCTACCAATTTTTCTGTTTTTGTGTTTCCATTTTCGTTTTTTTTTTTTCTGTATTCGTGTTTTACGTTTTTTTTTTTTTTGTTTTTACGTTTCGTTTTTATTTGTGTTTTTATGTTTTTTTTCTTTTTTACTTTTGCTTTTTCATTTTCTTTTTTCCTTACCTTTTTACTGTTTGCTTTTTTTTTTCTTATTCTCTTTTCTTATTTTATCTTTTTTTTTTCCTTCTCTTACCTTCTCCCTTTTCTTCTTTTTCCATTTTTCAATTTCTGTTCACTTTTGAAATTTATCCACTTTAATTTCAGGAAAATGCAGCCTTGTTTGGTTCCAAAGTGAATGTTGTCTCTGATTGGCAAAGAAATCTCAACAAGAACGTCTCCCTGTTGGAGCAGAACCAAGAGATGGGCTTATCATTGCCATTACCACGGTCGCACTCGCGAGTGTTTCATGCTGGCATCATTGGACAGGGATTGAAACCGAAACCATTTCAACCACCACTTTCTAAGGTAATCAGCACGTATTAGACAGAAACATTTTAAAATCAAAATATAAAATCAGTTGGACTGCAATTGCAGAATCATGAATTGCAAACAGAATCTGGTTTGTTATTTTCAACAATAATGTTGAACATTTTCTTTTTTTATTTAAAAAAATTTTTTTAGCTGTTTAAAATTTTAATAAATTACTCTGCGGTTTTGTTAAATATTTTAATGAATAAACATAAATAAGGGGTAGTTATTTTCTTAAAAGTTGTTTCTACAAATATTGCCTGGTTTTCATTTTAAAAATAAAAAAAGATTAAGAATAATTTTTTATATTAAATTTTTTTCAATTTTAGATTATTTTCATAACATTTCAACCAACTTAACATCCAATCATCTTCAGATGTATATATTTGGAACTTTGAGACCTTTATGCTAATTTTGTAAATCTATATAGAATTTCAAACTAAATGCTTTATTTAATCCATACATTAACCACTTTCACCTAGTTATGCCTGATGGAATGAGAACAGACTGATCCTATGAATCAAATAAAGGGCTCAGTTAATTTTGTATGGTTAATATACTTCCTAACTTGCGGCAGAGTGCTACCAAGGCAAATCAGTTCCATCACTTTTTCTCTCATGCCTATATCTCTCCTGTGCATGTACTCTTTCTTTTTTTATTATGATTTTTCGATCATTCTTTTTTTTTTTTTTTTTTTTTTTTTTTTTTTTTTTTTTAATCATTGAAACGGTTTTTTGGTCCTATTTTACTTAAGAATTATTGAAATTAGCTTTATTTATTTATTTATTTATTTATTTTTTTTTTTTACAAAGGTATCACCACATTATCAAGGCCAAGAGGCCACTCAAGGATAAGGGTTAAAGAGTGTACAGTAGAAATTGGTCAATATAGTAATCATTAGTAATGAAAATTTGGTAAATTTGATAACTTATATGGAACGGCTCATCAAGAACTTATTTACTTTAGACTTGAACACAGCCATATTGTAGTCAGCCGGAAAGCAGGAAAACGGAAGACAATTCCACAGGCATGCAGTTCTAAGAAAGAAGCTTTGTTCATGGAATCTACGTTTAGGTTTAGGCACAGATAAAGAGTGGGGGAAATTATTGATAGTGTTTACAGCTAGACGAGTGTTTCTTGTGAAAGTTTGGCGAGGGGGGACCATAGATTGAAGCTCAGTTGAACACTTTCCATGAAAATAACGATACATCAGAGACAAACTCGCAACATCTCTTCTGTGAGATAGAGGTTGCAAGGAGGAGAAAAGGACATCTCCTACGAGGCTACGAAGTCTATTTTGAACTCTATCAAGGCAGGCCAAGTCCTTTCTAGCAGCTCCTGCCCAGATGTGGCAACAGTATTCCATCCTTGGACGTACCTGGCTCTTATATAGATAGAGAATAGCATCAGCAGTGAGATATCTACCGGATCGATAGAAAGATCCCACCATTTTTCCAGCGGCCTTGGCAACAGATTTGATGTACGTGTTCCATTTAAGATCAGGAGTAATGGTCAAGCCAAGAAGTTTGTCAAAACTTGAGGCCTCCTGAAGACGCGAGCCATTCATTTCAATTGATGTCAGATGTGGATCAGAATGTTGATGATGTAAAGAGAGAAGCTTGGTTTTAGATGCATTAAAAGTAACCAGCCATTCTTTACCCCATTGTACTACGTGCTCAAGATCAGAGGAGAGAGAATTGGAGAGAACTTGGTCGTTTACTGTCTTAGATGTAGTACCATAAATGGTAGTGTCGTCAGCATAAATGTCTACAAATGATGTAAGGATATGATTTGGAAGATTTATTTTATTTTAAAGAATTATCGAAAACACTGTTTAAAATCTTTTAAAACTATTTTGGGAGTATTATGTATTGGATACATTTTTTATGATGTTTGAAATTTTCTTTTTGATTTCAATAATTTTATTTTCATTCTTTCATAAACATTTTTTATAGAAATTAAAAAAAAAAAAAAAAAATTATTTTTATAATTTCATAAACATATTTCTTCTAAAATCTAAATCTCACCTGTCTGTTTAAATATATGTATGTATGTGTATGTCGCGGAAAAACTTTTGAGAGAGGCGATGGATTTTCACGAGATTGGCATCGTTTTAGAGCTCAACCCTTCGAAGGACAAATATCGAAAGATTTGCTAAAGACATGAATTCCCTCACCCTCAACTAAACACTTCTCTACAGGGAGGGGGTTGCTTTTTTTGTTGATATTTTCAAGTCATCCCCTCTTTTCGATTGACTGGCCTTAATTTTAACATTCGGCACTTTCGGTTTGGCGATGGAAACAACCGCAAAGACGTCATTTTTTTTTTTTTCCACATTCTTTTCCTCCTTCGATTTCGAGCCTGCCTGCCTGCCTACTACCACTTTTTTTTTTTTTTTTTTTGCTCAGCACACACCCTGGACAATGCTTGGCACCCAGACTAGTTTCAAATAAAATAAAATCTTTTATTTTGTTAATTTTGTTATTAAGTTTAAATAAGGAGTAATTGTTATTTTTATCTGTATAATTTAATTTTTATTATTTTTTTTTAATAATGTCCTTTTCTTATATTTTATTTCAATAAATTGCTTCACAATAGGAATAGTGAAGAATAAAAGTGAAGGAGCTGATTTGCCTTGTCATCGCTTTTTGTAGCGCTATGCCAAAAGTATGTTAGCTGACTATAACCTTCTGTATAAATTCTTGAGTTTAACATAAAGTTTTCTGAGATGAACCAGAAGGTACATTGGCTAAAAAAAAAAATGGTGAAAATAACAACTAAAATTAAAATAGTAGTTTGTATAATTAAGATTTTGGTTCATTTTTCTTGGAAATAATCAAACCAGAAAGAATCGGTCATTGCGACGATTTCTAAAGTGGAAATAGTAGGAACTATATAGTTTTTCTGTGAAAATTGGAAGAAGGTAAAATACAAAAATCAAACCAATAAGTTGTTTTGTTTGTTAAAGATATCAGTTATATTAAGAAAAGAAAAAAAAACTTAGTTGGATTAGAGTATAATTGCATTTATGAAAAATGTAGAAATGAAAAAAAAAAACAGCTGGGCTGATTTTCTTTTTACTATTTTGATTTTTTTTTTTAAATTTCACATGAACTTACTTGAGGTGTCTGGGAGTGTTCTTTGGTAGGTTATGTATCGGAATGCATCTGATAAGTATTGAAAATCAATACTAAAAAAAATCCGATTAAAGCAAAGATTTCAATTTTGACCAAAGTTAACACTTTATACAACCTAATATCACAAGTGCATTTGAGAAGTTTTTTTTCACCGTACAAGCAGAAAAGTCCAACCTATAAAATCAACTGTAGATTCTTTTTTTTTTTTTAAGACAGGGGTGTGTTCGAAATGAATGTTTTTGTTTAGAGCATAATTGAACCATGATACTTGATTTTTTTTGCATTTTCTATAGATTCTCTACAGTGCAATGTTGACTACAATGTATTGTGGACTAAATCACTGCAGAAGGACATGTGACGCTTCCTCTTGGTACACTGCAGGGTGGGGGCTGACTAGAACAGGCTATCAATTGATTTGATTAGAAAATGGGTGATTACACCAATTTCAATGACAATAAAAGTATAGAAGGGTAGAACATTTGTTGATCTTCATTCAATTCCTGACAATATTGGGTCTCCCTGCTAGTTTATTTAAAAACTGCTTTTTTGTTTCCATTCATTTAAAAATTTCTAGTCACAAAAAAAACCCCTGTTTTATGGCCCCTTAGCTTTTTTTGCTAATATATATTTTTGTATGGCCTTGTGCTTAATTTGTGCTAAATCTAAATTATATTTCTGCATATGAATATTTTAAAGTGTAGTATATGTTCTCCACACCATTTGATACCGGAAGTTTTCATGTAATTATCTCCCTTGAAGAAATTCAAGACCCAAACAGACAATGCCACTTATATTATACTAGCGGGAGTACCCGGCTTTGCCCAGGTGTTTGGAGGTGTGTGTGGTGTTAAATAAAAAAAGAAACCGGGGGAGGGGAGGTGTAGGATAGAACCTGAAACCCTAATGTGACGCAAACGAACGATGTTAAATGTAAAAATTGAAAAAACAAAAAAAAAAAAAAAGAAGAAAAACGAACACGTGAAAAATGGCTTAAATAAGCCTGTTTCGATATTAAAATTTAAAAAATCGGTGAATACCCGGGTGTTTTTGGGTGTGTGGTCGGGGGATGATAAGCGAAGTAAAAAAAAAAAAACCCAGAAAAACGAACGTTACGTGAAAAATGGTTTAAATAACACTGGTTCAATATTTAAATTTTGAAAAAAGACATCTCCCACCACGATTCGAATCCAAAACGTTTAGATAACGAACCAACGCGCTAACCAACTGAGCTAACGCGACGTACATGAAATTTAGTTTTTCAACTATTTAAAGTAAATCAGGTCATGACGTCATTTGACGCATGCGTAGAACCGGTCGTCGTCACGAGAGGACCGTTTTTGTTCCCCCCCTCCTCCGCGTTGAAAATTGTCGATTTCAAGGTGAGAAAATGAACGTTTTTGGCCAATTTTTCGATATTATTTGAGCAAAGGATGTAGCTTCAATATGATACCAAGTTTGTGAATTTTCGTTGTGTCTGTCGAAAGTTTTTAGCGGACACACAAACACACACACATGCATACATACACACATTTTCGCTTTTATATATATAGACTAGTGGGGGTACCTGGCATTGTCTGGGTGTTTGGAGGTGTAAAAGAAAAAAAAAGTGTTAGTCAGGAGGGAGGCTCGAACCCGTGACAAACCCAAAAGTGGAAAAGAAAGTGAAAGAAAATGTGATATTTTACTGCTACGCTACAAAACCATAGGAAGTGAAAACAAATAACAAATAGGATCCTGAACAGAAGTGTGCGTTCTATCCCAACCATTATCAATGGACCAGAGGTCATCTCGTCAGCGTCAGACAAGGCCAAACTATTTGCCAAGAACTTTGCAGCTAATTCTACCCTATGCGACGAAGGCCATCAACTCCCCATATTTCCTCCTATAACACAGAACAAGCTAGGTAACATACAAATATCCGTGCATGAGGTCGCCAAGCTAATAAAGAACCTAGATTCCAGTAAAGCAACTGGCCCTGACGGCATCCCAATTATAGTGTTAAAAAAGCTTCAACCAGAACTTGCTCCCATACTTACGAAACTATTTAAGCGCTGCCTTAAGGAGAAGTGCTTTCCGACTCCCTGGAAGACCTCATCAGTTTGCCCTGTATTTAAGAATTCAGGTGATATGTCGTCACCCTCTCAATACAGACCTATAAGTCTTCTCTGTGTTATGAGTAAGTTGCTGAAATCCATATTAAATAGAGAAATAGTCAACCACCTCAGCAGGAATAACCTTCTTAGTGACACACAATATGGTTTCCGCTCTGCAAGATCTACCGCAGATGTGCTGACGGTTATATCCCACAGGATTAGTGAATCTCTTGACAAAGGCTTCCTTTCTAGGGCAATTGCTCTTGACATATCAAAGGCCTTCGACAAGGTATGGCATAAGGGTCTACTTCACAAGATTTCCAGCTACGGTATAAGTGGAAATGTTTTCTCAATCATTAAATCATTTCTCTCCGATAGGCTCATAAGAGTAGTGGTAGATGGACAAAAATCGGAGGCCTGCAATATAAATGCTGGAGTCCCTCAGGGGTCAATCCTGGGCCCAACTCTCTTCCTGATCTACATCAATGACCTCCCTAAACACATACTTAAATCATTCGTTGACATCTATGCTGATGACACGACCATCTACGGCAACACATCAAAGGCTGTAAATGACAAAGTTCTCTCTGATTCTCTCTCCTCTGATCTCGAGCGTGTGGTTCAGTGGGGGAAGATATGGCTGATTACATTTAATACATCCAAAACCAAACTCCCATCCTTACATCATCAACGCTCTGATCCCCAGCTGGCATCAATTGTGATGGATGGCTCTCGTCTGGGTGAGGCCCCGTGTTTTGACAAGCTTTTGGGTTTGACCTTTACTTCCGATGTGAAATGGAACACGTACATCAAGTCTGTTGCCAAGGTCGCTGGAAAGATGGTGGGATCCTTCTACCATGATGCAATTCTCTATCTATATAAAAGCCAAGTACGTCCAAGGATGGAATACTGTTGCCATATCTGAGCAGGAGCTGCTAAAAACAGCCTATCCTGCCTTGACAGAGTACAAAATAGACTTCGTGGCTTAGTGGGGGATGCCCTTTTCTCTACCCTGCAACCTCTCTCCCACAGAAGAGATGTTGCGAGCCTGTCCTTGTTTTATCGTTATTTCCATGGCAGATGCTCGTCTGAACTCCAATGTCTGGTCCCCCCTCGCCAATCTTTCACAAAAAACACCCGTCTAGCTGAATCCACTGTGAAAAATTTCCCCCACTCTATATCTGTGCCTAAATCAAAACGCGGATTCCATGAACAAAGCTTCTTTCTTAGAACTGCACGCCTGTGGAACTCTGTTCCGTCTGCCTGCTTCCCTCCAGACTACAACTTGGATGTCTTCAAGTCCAATGTTAACAAATTCCTAATGAACCGCCCCCTTAAGTAAACACTTCAGCAAATCTCCTCACTAATGTAATGTACTTGCAATAACCCTTATCCCTGAGTGGCTTCCGGGCCTTGATAAGTGGTGATCACTGTGTAAAAAAAAAAAAAAAAAAAAAAAGCGTTTAAATTTAGCGATGTCAATCAAAAAGTTGACTTGCTAAGTGAGGTGCAGAAATAAATGTTGGCTGAAGGCCAGTTCAGCTTTCTGCTGTTTCATTTGTTTCCCCACGATATTGGGGAAAAACCAACTCCTCACAAAAAGGGAGTGTCCAAATGAATAGCAATTTTCTGATATGAGGGGTTTTCCTGACATTGATCAAAGCTAATTGCATTCTTATACGAAAAACCCGAGAGAGGATGGAATAGCATGAATTTTATAAAAGTCGATCAAAATAAATCTAGATACGACGTCCCTTTGCAAATCGTAGATATTATAATCACGTTGCCGTTTTGTCTTTTATATATATATATATATAGAAGTAGCTTAGATATGTTTCTATTTTTATTTTCATGTTGCTTTTATTTCTCTGTTTTTGAATCTAGGAACAAATCTCTCGTAATCGTCAAAGCTTACTGGATGTGTTATGGACCTGCAGTTACAGACGGATTCCATTCCGGACTGACAGCCGGGACAATTCTGCATTGTTCATTCCAGGAGCAGATCGTATCTCATCCAGTCTCTCACGGCAGATTGCCAATGTTCTTGTCTCTCAGCTGACCCCAGACATGTTGTACAATGGACCAGCGTGGCCAGATGAAGAGTTTATAAGAGTCACTGTTGAAAGGTCAGTTATGAAACTCATTGTGGCCATTCTTGTATGTTGCCATTTTTTGTTCTCAACGATAAATTAAGGTTGAAAAGATGTATTTCAGGAGAGTGAGATGAATGAGAGAAATCTATAATATAAATCTCACCTGTCTGTTTAAATGTATGTATGTATGTTTGTATGTCTGCCTAAAACTTTCAACAGAAGTGACTGATTTTCATGAGATCAGTATCGTTTTGAAGCTCGACCTTTCGGCCGACAAATATTGAAAAATTGGCTAAAAACATTAATTCCTTCACCCTTAACTGGGCGCTTTTCAACAGGGAGGGGGGTCATTTTTTTCACCAATATTTTCGAAAGTCCTCCCCTCTTTTCGATTGACTAGCCTTAATTTAAACCTTCCCCACTTTTGGTTTGGCGATAGATGCAACGGCAAAGATGTCACTTTTTTTCTTTTTTTCACATTCTTTTCCTCCTTCACAGTACGGGTTCAAGCCTGCCTACCTACTACTCAACATACACCTCCAAACACCCGGGCACCCAGGCTAGTCTATGATATAAAGGACGGTTATCTGTGTGTATGTATGTCCGACTAAAAGTCAAACATGACAAAATGAATATTCACAAAGTTAGTATTTTCTTGATCGGCATTGCCCTGGATGAATAATATCTAAAATTTAGAAAAAATTATCGATTTTTAAAAATCCCAAATTGGTGGATATTTCATCATGGGAAGTCGGTAACCCTGACTTTTTTTAATGAAAGTTACTACCTTTATGATTTTTATATAGAAAAGTACTTGATCAGTTTACATAATTTTTGGAGTGACATTTTCATTCTGTGGCGAGTATGTACATCATTACGATTTTTAATCCGGTTAAAGTCTGAACTTGCCCCATAGTAACTTTCATTTGCATACACCTGGCAATCTGAAATTTAAATATATTGTCTAAGATTACATTTGGTGTTAGTATTTAAAAAATCTGATTGCTTTTTTTTTTTTTTTTTTTTTTTTTTTTACAAAGATTATATACTACTTTTACTTAGATTAACTGCTTGAAGTTATGCTAATTTACTTTTACAACTTTGATATTTATTTCATAAACTGAATAAGAAATTATGTGAGTTCTACCTACCCCACATTACCCAGAAATCTTTTTTACTGTGTGTTGGTCTCTGTTTACTCCTCTCTCTTTGTGTTAGTAAGAAAAAAAATGGCAGATAAAATATTTTTGTTATTTTACATTCCAAATACATTATTGTTGAGGGAAGAACAATGTTAATAGTATGGCATGTGTCAATGAAACATATTTAAATTAAGGTTCAATAAACAAATAAATGTATAATAGATTCAAACAAACTCGCATTTTTGTTTTAGTTTATTTTAGACTAGCATGGGTGCCTGGCGTTGCCCAGGTGTTTTGGGGTGTGTGTTGAGCAAAAAAAAAAATAGTAGGAAGGCAGGTTCAAGCCCATATCGTGAAGGAGGAAAAAAGCGTGAAAAAAAAAAGTGACGTCTTTGCTGTTACAATCACCGCCAAACCGGAAGTGACATAGGTTTAAATTAAGGCTAGACAATCGAAAAGAGGGGATGACTTTTGAAAATATCGGCGAATAAAGTGATCCCTCCCTATAAAAAAGTGCCCAGTTGAGAGTGAAGAAATTAGTGTTTTTAACCAATTTTTCGGTATTTGTTGTCTGAAGGGTCGAGCTTCAAAACGATACAGATCTCGTGAAAATCCGTTGCCGCTGTCGAAAGTTTTAGGTAAACATACAAACATACATACATAGATTTATATATTTGTAGCTCAAATTTTCGACCCAAACCGATTAAAAAGCTTGCCCTATCTCTGAATACCCTTTATGTAAAATTTCAAATGTTTAGACCAGAAATTGTCTGAGTAATTTGGTAGAGACCAGAGGTCAGATATTTTTTTTTAACTTTGACCCCTATTATGACCCCATAACATTTATTGTTTTGGGCTCAAATCAAGTTAAGTTAGATCAAGGAATCTATATCTAAAATTTCAATTGTTTCTACCCAAAATTGGCAGAGGAGTTTGGTAGAGTTCTCAAAGGTCAAACAGTTTGAATTTGTCATACATCAAACAATATGACTACAAAATTCTTACAGAAATCGAGGCTATTAAGCCGGTGAAACAAGTGCAAGAGAAATACAAAAAATTGCACTTAAAGAGACGGAATCACACACACACACCTATATAAATACATACATATATATATATATATATATATATCAGCATTTCCGCCCGGCGTTGCCTGGGTATTTGGAAGTGTATGTTGAGCTAAAAACAAAAAAAACGGTCAATTTTTTTAACTTTGACCCCTTAACATGTATTGTTTTGGGCTCAAATTGAGTTATTAAGTTAGATCCTTGTCCAAGGAACCGATATCTAAAATTTCAATTGTTTATACCCAAAATTGGCGGAGGAGTTTGGTAGAGTTCTCAAAGGTCAAATCGTTGAACTTTTCCCCCTTAAAAGCCAAATTTCTGGCCGAAAACGGATTACAAAAATTTTTCCAAATCTCAATACCCTGTATATCAAATTTCGAGTCTGTAGACTGAAAATTGACAGAGTTATTGTGTAAGGAAATGTACACAGACAGACACTTTCACTTTTAAAGATATATAGATTTTACATATATTTTACATATTGATGGAATGGCCTTTCATTTTAATTTATTTAATCTGTTGGCCATGGATTTATTAATTTTCTAATGTCATCACGTGAAACTGTTGCTATGTTAATTATGATTGTGTTCCAGTATTTTGCTTGATTGTCTATGTTTGCTTCTTTTGTATGACATTTTTTGACAGTTGTTCATAGGTTTTAATCAAAGCATAATCTTCTCTCCTGATGAATCGGTTACACTCAAACCAACAAAGATTCCATTTACTGTTCATTTTCTTTTTAATTTCCAGAGATTTGTGGGTCTGGAAGAAATTTGAAGACAATCCAATCTTGTGGGATGTTCTTGACAATTTTGCACGAAGTGAGTAACATTGTCTGTTGTAACGTTGTGGTGTGTGCATTTTCTTTTTTTTTTACAGATGCCACTTACAAATGTTCTTAATACGGTTATGCAGAATATTTGTTTGCATTGTTATGTGTCCTGGTGCCATTATCTTTATTGGCATGCTATGGTACATTAAACTAAAAAAAACTTGTTTTCTTTGATCAGCAAATTTTTCTCCCACTTTCAGGAGTATTTTCCTCCGCAAATGAAGACCCGAAAACAAAAAGGATTTGCTTTTATTGCTGATGTATGTTAATATTATCTTACTCCACCATCCATTTCTTCATATACAATGGTTGCTGCATTCTTTCTTTACACAAAAAAAAGAAACGTTTGTTTTCTGATTCAATTACAAAGTTTCATAACTCTCAACCTCCTGTGTACAATTTTTTTTCTCAGATGTTTACTATATCTTTAAACTACAAGTCTATATACTTTATAGTATATATTATACTACTACTACTAATGGTAATAATATATTCTACTTACCATATTTGACAAAAATGCACATCAATTTTTTGGTTTAAACTGCACATGTCCAGCGAATGGTTTTCAATTTGTAATATCATGGCTTCATAAATTTGTACTTGCAATGTCATTCATTCTGGCAGTTGGGTTGAGTCTTATTTTTATCTGGCATGCATAACATCTCTGACCACAACAACTCTAAATCAAAACATAGATTCCATGAACAAAGCTTCTTTCTTAGAACTGCATGCCTGTGGAACTCTGTTCCGTCTGCCTGCTTCCCTCCTGACTACAACTTGGATGTCTTCAAGTCCAACATAAACAAATTCCTGATGAACCGCCCCCTTAAGTAGACACTTTAAATATCCGTACTGTACTTACAATAACCCTTATCCCTAAGTGGCTTCCGGGCCTTGATAAGTGTAAAAAAAAAAAAAAGCCTTGTCTGTGATGATCATGGATAGGTTTGCATGAACTACCTAGCCACTCACAGTTCCAAAGACGAAGAACTTGTTGATCAGAGAACGTGCATTTGCTATGGAAAAATATGGTAGTATTTACCTTAAGGAAAGGATCCAAATCCTACTCTGGATTCATAATTAAAGTGTCCAAACCTTTGCTTTCACATCCAGAGAATGGGAGTTTTGTCTGGTGAGCGATGTTATCTAGCCTATTAATCACTTTATAAGGCATCAGAAGCACTTGCTGTCCAGCTTAGGTATATTGGATAACGTTTGTAGAAGATAGACTACACCTCTACTGTGTTGTAAGAAAAAGAAAGCATTGTAGGGACAAATCTGCAGCAAATTTCCTGCACATTTTCTAGCAAAGCGAAACAATGGAATCATGATGAAAGTTTAACAAAATATGTGAATATGTCATGTAGGAATTCTGACATGCAGGTTAACTTGAGGGTTTGTTTAATAAAAGATGTTTTTTTATGGTAAGGAAATAGGTGGGTCTTGTACATTACATTAATTTTCATGTACAACCACCAACTCACCAACTCATTTGTTTAAGGACATGCATCGTTAAAGTACGGTAGAAAAATTTGAGCATGAAAAGTATTATGGTTAAGCTTAAACATGAAAAAGTAAAGGACTAGTTGTTAAAACTGGAAAAGAAAAGGACAAGATATTTTAGTAAAAAAATATAATAAATTTATAGCTTAAAATATTGCAGCATTAAGAATTGATTATATAATGTTATGAATTGAATTTACAAAAAAATTCTTAATGCTGCAATATTTTAAGTTATAAATTTATTTTTTTACTAAAATATCTTTTCTTTTCCAGTTCCAACAACTTGTCCTTTACTTTTCCATGTTTAAGCTTAACCATATTACTTTTAATGCTTGCATTTTTCTATTGTTATGCATGATTGTTCCAGGCATCTAGTAAATTCACTTGTTCTTTGTTTAATTTCAGTCTTATTTTTTTCCCTAGGCGCATCTCCTCATGGAGCTCTGAGGTGGGTAGGGAGCATAGCTAATGAAATGCAAAAAATTTACATATGGCACTTAACAACAAACCTCAAGCCATTGCAAGTAAAGTCATGAAATACAGTAAAAGACCATATCCAAATCTGATGCGTATACAGACACAGTGAAATGTAGAAAATAACCACTTACTATCCAACATACATAGTTCTTAAGTCGGTGGATGAAAACGCATCACTAAACTCTCACCCTTCATAATAGAAAAATATCTCCCTGCGAACGTGCCTCCAAAATCAATGAAAACAACTCATAACATTACGTTGATAGTAAAGAGTCACTATAAAGAAAAACGATCAAGAAATGAAAACTAACACCTGCATCTTCACATTTAACTCTTCCAAATATCCAACCCAAATTAAGATCAGGTGCATAATAACTAAAGTGGAAATCTACAGCCCTAGTCCACTTCGATGTTACACCTGTCAAAAGTTTGGGCACCACGAGAACTGGTGTAACAGAAAGAAAATATGTAAAAATTGTGAAACGGATAGATCCGACCACCAGGATGTCACCTGCCAACAACTGAAATGCGTACACTGCCAAGACATATTCAGCTAACTCAAGATTCTGTGAAGCATGGAAGGAAGAAAGACAATGACAATTAAACACACCCAGAACATCTCCTTCCCAGAAGCCCAAAAAATTATTGAGACTTTCTATACAGCCCACCTTTACTCAAGAGTAACTCAACCACTGCAAACTATTTCCAATTCTGAATGTTAAAAATGTGATCTCATAAAAAAACTGGCAAATATGAATTCAAACAAACTCCTAACCTTTGTAAAAGAACTACAGACCTCCACCCAAGTCTAAACAATCCCCACCCTAAAATTCTACCTACACAACAAAAAAAAATATTCGAGCAACAATTAACACTATCACAAGACTCACTGCAAGAAAAATCAACACGTAATACCCAAATCCCTCCAAAATCAAGACAAACAAGTGCTCCACGAAAACAATCTTGCTGTACGAAAACCACACAAACACAAATTCCAGTTTAAACAATCCTTACCCAAATCTAAACATCATGACAATCCATGTTAACAATCCCAATCAAGACACAAACAAGAAACAAAAACTACAAACGTAACGCCTGAATTCAGCAACAGGTATAGCACACTAGAAAAAATGGAATTGGAAGAAATTCATCTAAACATACAAACAAATCTCATAGAACAGAAGATTCTCAAAAACACAAGACCTGACCCTAAACCATAGGTCACATGGTAATGGAAAAAACAAAACATAATACAATGCAACTGTAGGCATATAAAACCTAACTATGAGGAAATAAAATGCAAGCTACAACCCGGACACAATATGCTTGCAAGAAACTTTACTCCAAATATAACCCTATAGGCTTCATCATCCATCGCCGGGAGCAGAGTAGGGCCGCACCTTAAAAGTACCGCCCACTCCTGATGACTCAAGGTTACATTTTTAAAAATAAAACTTTTTAAATAAATTCAATAACTTTTCATCTGGACCTTTCAAGCCTCCAAAGGCCTCTTATCTTCAAAACTTTTCAAAAGTTTCCGAGTCTTTAAACTGACTAAGACTTCTTCATAACTTTGTCTCGTGGTTTGATCGTCCAGTGGTTATCTTTAGTCTTTGCTCTTTCTTGACTCTGTCTAGCGGTTAACTCGACTTTGTCAACATTTCGTCTAGTTTTTATCTTTGTCTTCATCTTTTCTTCGTCAAGTGGTTAGGACCTTAATATCTATGCCAGACGTTCACTCGTTGCTGGAACTCATTGTTTTTCTACTCGAACACACAACTCGTGCATGACACCTAATTCCATGTGGCAGTTCTGCTCTCATGATGGCTGGTCAATAACCCTACCACAAGGGTCCTTTGGCTAGCCGCCTGTTGTTGGACATTGAAAATGAGGTCCTCTTCCACAGGCAGGTGCGTCGCTCTCCTTAGATGCAGCTTGAACATCAATCTGGGGAAGAATTCATTTCACAACAGCAGGCAAACAACAAAGAATCACAAAGGCAGTCTTTTCAGTAACAATAATTATTTAGAAGTTTTTTTTTTTTTTTTTTTACAAGGGTGTCACCACTTATCAAGGCCGGAAAGCAGGAAAACGGAAAAAAGTTATTCAAAATTGTTACAGATATAGTCTCATATAAGAACGTGAACTTTGGGGTCTTTCTAAACTTGGGGAATACGACTAACTTCTGGGTGCAGGATTATGATTGTTGAAATTAACTTTTTCACCCAGGTTGCCGAACGCAAACACATGTCCATCGACCAGGATCTGAAATCTTCAACTCTCACTCACACTCCCTAACGAACTGACTCAAACTGGCCAAAAAGACACTTTTTATTATCTCTGTAACTTCTAATTTATGTCCCTTCTTCTATTTGGGGCTTTGTCTTTCTTCCTCTCTCTCTCTCTCCATCTCTGTCTCTCTCCGTCTTCCTCTCTTTCCCTCTCTTTGAGTCCATTCCTTCTCTTCTCTCTCTGTCTCTCCTCCTCTCTCTTTGTTTATCCAAATAATCTTGTCGATGGGGAAAAAATGGCCAATGACTCTGTTGGGTGGCCATATCAAGCCAAAAACAAAAAGACTCCCTCTTTTCTTATCTATCTCTTCAATCTGTCATTTATAAATACCCACGCCATTTTTACACTCTCTAGGAAAGACATTCATGTCACCAATAATTACGATAACCCAATTCTCACCAAAGATAAAATTCCCATCATTTTTCGAGCAATGTGACATCTCCTCTACTCAGATCACCCGGACATTGACCGCTTCCTGACCCAACAAGCAAGACAACCCAACGTTTTCTGGATTTACAATCTTGTCACACAAGAAACAGATAAATATTAAGTTGAATTAGAATTGGACACACATACTTAACACCTGCCTACCTGCTTGAAGGAAAAAGAGTGCCTTTGTGTACCTGCTGCAATCAAATACTCTCAGTCATCATATGCTGATTGACTGCAAAAAGTATAAGAACATTCGCAGGAAAGGCTATCACTAACAACCCTTGCACAGTTATTCAAAGAAGTACCTGCCCCTCAAATAATTGAGTAGTTGAAGAAAAAATAGAATATTTGAAACTCGTATAAAATAAAATTTGACAACAATAACATTAAGCAAACTATTACTAATCTAAACTTTAATCTGACAAATTAACTTTCAGATTGTACAAACTATACACATATATAAACCATATCTGGCATAAAATGACCCACTGTGGTTGATTTGCCATAAAACCAAACGTCTCCTCCTCCTCCTCCTCCTCCATAAAAATTCTATGTTGGAATTAGTTTTTTAAGTCAAAATACTATAAAATGTAAGAATTTTAGTTGATCGTTTAAATAATTCATATGGTATTACTGTAAGAAACTTTAATGTAATTAGACCCTTCATAGCCCAAAGAAAGATCCAGGCTGTACTTGATATCCGTACATCTAAATAACATAACATTAATGCAGGTGGCCTTCAGAGATCAATTCTTTTGCCCTACTCCTGAATTTTCCTAAGCAACTTCTGAGATGCACATATTTGCTGATGACACCATTGTTTATTCTCAACATGTGGGCAAAGCAAATGCACACATATCCAACATAATTGGCTGAATCCTTAGAGAATGACCGCCAGTTTGTGGTCGAATGGGGAACATAAATGGCTAGTAATATTTAATGCTAGTAAGACAAACCGCCTTTACTTTGACAATTAGAAAAGAACTTTTTCAATTACTGATTGCCATAGCTAATAGCACCCTATCTGAGTGTTCATCATTCAAACTCCTAGGTCTTACATTCAGAGGTAACATGAATTGGAACAAATGCGTAGAAGATATTGCCAAAAAGGAAAAAAAAAGTGAACTTCTACTGTGCAAGGAAACTTCTGTCACCTGCCAGTAACTTATGTCTACAAAACTACCATTCATCCATGAATGGAGTATTGTTGTCGCAGGTAGGATGGTGCACCAACCACTAGCCTCTCTCTCTCTCTTCAACAATGACCAAAAAAGAGTATTAATCTAATTGGTTTTACACTATCTACCAAGCTGTAGCCCCTGTCTCATCACTGTAATGTTACATCTTGTGTTTGTTTTACAAGTACTTTAATGAAATATACTCCAACAAACTTACAGCAGTGGTGCTCCCTCAACATAAACACCACCAAACAACTCGACAATCAGAAATCTCATTCCTTTCACTATAGACATCCCCAGATGTTGGAAAACTTTCTACTCTAATGGATTCTTTCCTTGGATTGCTAGATTTTGGAATTCCTTCCCTTCGCACGGTTTCCCTGATTATACTGACATGTAGAAATTGAAATGTACTGTGAACAAACATCTTGCAGCACACCTCCCCACTTAGGATGTTTCATGTAAGATTACCTCCTAATTCACAGTAGTGTCTTACCTCTCAGTGTCAATGTGAATTGTTTTGGGCGAATAAAGCGTAGAAAAAAAATGTGAAAGTATAATATTCATTGTTGAAGTTATTTGTAACTATATTTTTCAGTCAAAATTATTCCACTTAAAAACAATTTTTTTGGAATTTGTAAAACTGATCTATTATTGTTTTACCCTTTTTTTTTTCCTGCTTGTAATTATCAGTCAATAACTTTCTCAGCAAAACCTTTTTGTAATTAAAGTAATTTAAAAAAAAAATCAGTTATCATCTGCTTCTTTGCTTATATCTAACAGTACAAATGCTACTTCTATGGTGAGTTTAGATGAATTACATTACATGACCAGGCAGAATTATATAACTATTACTGCAAATAATGTAGGATACTATTGCTACTATATCTATAAAATAGTATGGGTAATGCTTTTGTTTTTTGTTTTTATTACAGAATTTCAAAGATATTAATGATTTTCTTTTCTTTATTTTCTTCCTAGGCAGTTCAGTTCTATTTTATTGTTCCCCTCTTTTACGATCGCTCGTAGCAACGCTGATGAATTATTATGAGAGTTGTCGCGTGACAAATGCCAGTGATGCTCCAAAGTACCTGACAGCTGCTTGTAAGGTCATCAATTACATGAGGAAGGTGAGAAAATGGTTACCTGCGCCGTCTAAATTCTTTTCGCATGTATAGTCAATCTTTTATTTCTTTTCTTCCTTTACAAAATTAATAGGATTGGAAAGGATGGGGATTGCACAACCCTGGAAAGTTGCTTTTGCGACTCACTAATACTCAACAGTTTGTAAGAGATTTGAAATACTTATGCTGAGAATGTGTTAAAAAGTGTTTAATATTACTTGGAAGAGGAGACCTGCAATTAGTCTTAGCTACATAAAAATCAGGGGAGGAGAAATGCTTGTCATAAAAAGACTATTTTCACCAGAAAGTCTCTGAAACAGATATTAAATATGATGATGCTAATTATATTTTCATTAAATATGATGATACTAATTATATTTTTTATTAAATATGATGATACTAATTATATTTTTCATTAAATATGATGATGCTAATTATATTTTCATTAAATATGATGATGCTAATTATATTTTCATTAAATATGATGATACTAATTATATTTTTATTAAATATGATGATACTAATTATATTTTCATTAAATATGATGATACTAATTATATTTTCATTAAATATGATGATACTAATTATATTTTTTATTAAATATGATGATACTAATTATATTTTTATTAAATATAATGCTAATTAAAATTTCATTAAATATGATGATGCTAATTATATTTTCATTAAATATGATGTTAATTATATTTTCATTAAATATGATGATACTAATTATATTTTTTATTAAATATAATGCTAATTAAAATTTCATTAAATATGATGATGCTAATTAAAATTTCATTGAATATGATGCTAATTAAAATTTTATTAAATATGATGATGCTAATTAAAATTTTGTTAAATATTAGCGGGGGGGGGGGGGGTGATGCCTGGGTGTTTGAAGGTGTGTGTGGTGTTAAATAAAAAAGAACCCGGGGTGGGGGATCGAACCCGAAGCCCTGAGGCGAAGTTTGAAAATAAAATCGGCCAGCCAGAATAAGTTAGTGAAAGATGTTTGAATTTGACAGGTGCACGGCCGGAAGTCGTCGAGCGTTATGACGACGACGACGTAGGTTTGTTTGTTATAAGCGAAGTAAAAACAGAAAACAACGTTAACACTAAGCGAGAAAAAAAAACCCTAAAAAAAAAACTAACGTAAGGCAAATGAACGATGAAAACAGAAAAACGAGCACATGAAAAATGGCTTAAATAAGCCTGTTTTGATATTAAAATTAAAAAAATTGAAAAAAAAAACATCTCACACCATGATTCGAACCCAAAACGTCTAGATAATGAACCAACTGAGCTAAGGCAACGTTCACGAAATTTGTTCGGTTTCTCAACTATTTAAAGTAAATCAGGTCATGACGTCATCTGACGCATGCGTAGAATCGGTCATTGTCACGAGAGGATCGTTTTTGTTGACCCCCCCCCCCCCCTGTCGAAAATTGTCGATTTTGGGGTGAAAAAGTTAACGTTTTTGGCCAATTTTTCAATATTTTTCGAGCAAAGGATGGAGCTTCGATGTGATACCGAGTTTTTGAATTTTCGTCGCGTCTGTCAAAAGTTTTTAGCAGACATCCAAACATACACACAAACCTACATACATACATGCATACGTACTTTTCGCTTTTATATATATAGATGATGTTAATTAAAATTTCATTGATGATGATAGTAACTATATTTTTCATTAGATATGATCTATAGACACTGATTTAGCAAAATTGTCTTAATTTCAATTTAAGATTCTTTAAGCTCTTTAACTTAAATGATCTTAAATTAAAGCAATTTTGCTAAATCAGTAAAATTTATAATTTTTGTAAATTTTAGTCATTTTTGAGAATCAGTATCATATAATAGAATTAATAAAAATTAGAATAAGAATTTTAGACATAAGGTTTACCATCATTATATTTTGATTTTGTTATTAAATAACTGATATAAATGTGATGCGAAACTGGTCTGTTTTTGGAGTTAATTTTCTCCATCGTATTGTTCTAGTGTATGTCTGTATATACGAGAGACGTTTTAAAATTAATGCCTTCTATTTTTTTGGTCCGGCGGAATGGTTCAGAGGGGATTGCAAACTGCAATGCTATAATGACTGAATGTATGCATTCATGACCTGAAAGTTTCACCTTTCTGTTGCAAATATTGACAGTGTGAGATTCTAAGAAAGCAATACCTGTCATGAATGTATGTCAGAATCAGAGATACGTCATTGAATTCCTGGTAGAAGTCATTGAGAATAGTTATGACTTTATAGAAAAATACCTTCTGGAGCACAAACGATTACTCATTTTAATGGTACTACTCCCGTCTTCGTAGCTCTTCAAATTTTGAGTAAAAAAATAGGAGGCTTTACTTTTGGAACGACCCTCGTGTATATGTATGTATGTATGTGTAATATATATATATATATATATATATATATAAACTTGTCTGTGTAGAATGGTATCTTCCAAACTGTTGGTTAATTAATTAGTTAATTATTAACCTTTGATAGTTAATTATGAATTAAATAAAAAAAATATACCTTGTTTGTTTCAAATAAAATTCACATGAGAAGTTTTATCGATGGTTGATAAAAAGATAAATTAACACGTAGCATGTTATAGTTTTAACTGACACAGAGAGACCATCTGTCTTTATTTACATGATCAGACGACGAGAACGAAAACACGTATTCACTCGTTTTATAGACAAAGAGAAGATAACTCCAAGTTACTCAGACACTTAAATAACATGTCAGCAAAAACCCAGACAAGGGGAGGCAACTCTTTACATCGTTCAAGAGAAATAACATTTGCAGTCTTCACAATATCAAAACCCGAGTAACATTGACAAATTTCCAATACCACCCCTTAATGTAAATAAGGTTTTAAGTCGGTTTTCACAAGTTGTCTTCTCACATTTTATTTTTCCCAGGCGTTATCTACTTCTCTGTAACTCCTTGAAAAGTTTCTTTGTTTTTATGACCTTAGAGATTTAACAAAAACTTTCAAGTTTCAGAATGTGCATAGCAATTAGTCCTTTTGTGCCAAGGTTAGCTGTTTCTCTTTCAGATCTGCAACCATTTGGAAACTGGCTCCTATTTATTTGCCTCCCCACGAGGGTAGAGTTAAACACAAGGTTGGAAAATTCAGCTTCCGAAAAGTGGTACTTGCATAGGAACAAAAATAAAAATTGTCTCCGCCATAAAGGATTTCTCCTCAATTGATCAAGGACAGAAAAGGTGAAGTGTAGCATAAAAACAGAAACTACACTGTGATCTTAACCAGAAGGCCAGGAAATGCAAAATATTTTGAAACTTGTTTCACAACTCCAGAAAGGCAACTGCACAGAATTCTGTTTTTCTGTTAAATCACTGAACCTGCAAACCTGTTCCATTGCTTCTCAAGCAATGAGATAATTACTATTATTATATCAGATATTACATATGAGATGCATTGGAGAAAAATATCAGGAATGTGGTAGACTTGATTTAATTCAGATTTTCATTTTTAAGAAAAGGAAAATGTGTCATAGTGGTTTGCATCAAATGCGATAATTTTTTACACCAATTTTTAAAACTGCTGCAAACTCCTTTTGTTAGAACATCGGTTATCAAAGTACTTAACTTCAATATCACTTCTAGCACTAGTGGATTATTAGTTTTCACAACGAGAAGGTCACAGGTACATTCAACTTTGATTCATTGGCAAGGTTAGGGGTAAGAATGCGGTTGCGTGGTGTTGCACTAATGCCTCGACCCCGGCCTCTACACGACCGTTTGTTGGCCTTTGTCTTTTCTCCAACTTTGGTTTGCTTTAGTTCTCTATTCCTTTTGGATCCGAGGGTGGGGTTGCCTCTTTGATAGTCATCTCTTTTGCCTTGGTCAAAGACCACTGCCAATTTGACCAGCTGGTTGACGATTTAGTTCTTGACGTTTGCCTGATGAACCTTCCTCAAAATTTTGTGGAAATTTTTTTTCATATCTCATTCTCTCTTCCTTTCAACTGAGGGAGATTTCTGCTGATTAATTTGTTCTTTGTCATTCTCTTTTGGCTTTCCGTTCCATATACTGGCAACGTTCTCTACTAGTCATAGATATTGACTTCTCCGTTTTTGACTGAGGTGCTAAATCAATAAAAACCTTTTTCTCTCGTGCAATTTTCATTGTGGTTTTCACATTTAAAAAATCACTTTCATAAACATCTTTATGCCCAATTCTGAGACGTTGAGTATTTCAGCTTCTACCAGATTTTGGAAATGAGGAACAATGATGTTTTCCATCCAATTATGTTTTCCATTTGGTCTACAAAAGCTAATATCCTCTTTTGTGTTATTGCGTGAGCAAGTAGTTGTTCCACGGGCTACTTCCTTTATTTCATTGCAGTTCAAATAGTACACGTTTCCAACTTTTGAACCTGCAGCTATTATTTTCTAGTTGTCCAAAATTTTACAACATGGCTCAGTAAATATGCAGGTCTTCCCAGATTTAGTAGCTCTCGACCCACTTAACAAATTGTAACATAATTTGGGAACGTATTGAGTCACATACAAATTGCAGCTTTTGTATTTCCATTTTGGTACACGCACATCTAATTCTATTTTTCTTATTCCTAATACTTTAACTGAGAATCCGTCACCAAGGGTTATTTTTTTCTGTCACAGAAAGGAATTAATAAATTTCTTCATATCATAGCACATGTGACGCGTAGCACCAGAGTCCACAATCCAGTTTGTAATTTTATTGTTAGACAATGCATTGTGTGAGAAAAATCTGACAATATTTGAATTATCTTGCATTTTCATAGTGAAGTATGCTTTTTTTTTTTTTTTTTTTATCATTCAGCTTCAAATTCTCCTCAGTATCTTCACCAAGCAGTTGACAATCATGTTTAATATGTCCAGTTTTTCCACTTGGGTTCCCTTCTGCTGACATGGTGTTTTGATGTCATGGCTTTCAATTCGGCATTATTATTATTCCCTTTCTTCAATTTTAGATTCTTCACGTAATAGCTGGTCAGTTACTAAGATCCACTTAGGGACCTCTTGATTAGCTTTGAGTACTGTCACCTACATGTAAGAATGTGGAAGTGTAGCTAGGAGATGCACAACAACTCTGTCCTCTTCGTTTATCAAATCACCAATGACTGCCAACTCATCAAATATCTCGACCATCATTTTGAGGTGTTTGTTAACAGTCCCCCTCTTTTAATTTTAGGGAATATAAATGTTTTTTTAATGCGCTAATTTGTTAGCCCATGTTTTCTTTCGAAATTGATTAGCCAATTTCTTTCAAATGATCATGGAGTCAGTAGGATTTCCAATTAAATATAAGTGATGTTTTCACTACGAGAATGATTGTGACTAACGCATGGTCTCTCCTTAGCATATATGTTCTGTGCGTTTGTACATCAAAACTCTTTTGGCGAGAAGATTCTGTTACATCCACAATACCCCAGACACCATCTTTCATTGAAGCCGTTTTTTGCATTGAACTTTCCATGTTGCATAATTCATTCCATCAAGTAGGGGCACGAGAATGCTAAGCTTTGCATCCATAATTATTATCTAATATATAAATCTCACCTGTCTGTTAGTGTGTATGTATGTTTGTTTGTATGTCTGCCTAAAACTTTCAACTGAGGCGACGGATTTTCACGAAATTGGTATCATTTTGAAGATCAACCCTTTGGACGACAAATATTGAAAAATTAGCCAAATACATTTATTCCTTCATCCTCAACTGGGCACTTTTCTACGAAGGAGGGGTCACTGTTTTCGCCTATATTTTCAAAAGTCATTGCCTCTTTTCAATTGTCTCGCCTTAATTTAAACCTATGTCACTTCCAGTTTTGCGATGGGTGAAATGGTTAATACTTCATGTTTTTTAGTTTTTTTTCACTTTCTTTTCCTCCTTTTACGTATGAGCTCGAGCCTGCCTACCTACTACCGCTTTTTTTTTTTTTTTGCTCAACCAACACCCTTACACACACCTTCACTTTCTTTTCCGTCTTCGCGTGACAGGTCCGAGCCTGCCTGCTACTACAAGTTTTTTTCTCAACACACATCTACAAACGCCTGAGCAACGCTGGCCACTCAGGCTAGTTTGTTATAACCAACGAAAACTTTTTTGTGTATCGCATCAAAAATTCCAGATGGTCAAAACAATAAAATGTTTAAATTTTTTCTTTTTGGTTAATTTTTTTTTTCCTTTTTGTTATTGTCGATATGTTAATGCTGGGCACATAACCTTTGTTGGTTAATTAGTTATTAGCCATTAATAGTTATGAATTAAATAAAAAAAAAAAACATATCTTGTTTGTCTATATATATATATATATATATATATAGACAAACAAGATATGTTTTTTTTAATTTAATTTAATTAAAGCAAAAATGTGTGTATGTATGTTCGCTTTTTGTATGTCTGCAAAAGGCTTTTTTCATCGGCCTTCTCGGTAGGCTCACTCCTTAAAACTTTTTATATCCCGTCTAAATCGTAATATCTACGACTTAAGAATGGGGGTCGCGTGTGTATTTAATTTGCCCGACTTTTACCAGCTCGCCGCGTTTTTGAAAAGCGAATGATAGGGCGGGGGAAACAATAACTGGCTTGCAACGTAAAACTAGGTCAAACATCACGCCACTTCCTTGCACCTGTATATTTCACTTTATAACCTTAATTTAACGCGCTTATCAATTCCTCTCCTTTCGTGGCCGAGATGGTTAGGTGGCTGGCTTTTTTTTTTCTTTCTTTTCCACCTTTGCGTCAAGGCTTTGGGGTTCAATCCTACCTTTTTACTAAAACTTTTTTTTTATTTTTACCTCCAAACACCCGGCCAACGTTTTTTTTTTTTCAACACACACACACCTCCAAACACCCGGGCAACGCCGGGTATCTAGTTTCAAATAAAATCCACTAGTTTTATATACAAAGAGAAGATAACTCCAAGGTCCTCAAACGCTTAAATAACATGACATCACAAATGCAGACAAGGGGAGGCAACTCTTTACATGGTTCCAGATAGATGGCTGTCAATTTTTTGTCTAGAGATTTGAAACTTGATATATAGGGAACTTGGACATATGGAACAAATTCAATATAGCTTTTAGTCAGTAAAAATAGCTGCTAAGAGTTCAAAATTAAAAAAAAAATAAAATAGGGATTTGACAGGCATAAATGTGTACCTTGTATGCATAATTTTTGAAATCTTGATATCCACCTGTTGTTAATTCAGAATAAGACTGGAGTGCTAAATATGTTTTGGTTTTGATTCTAACTGATGGCAACCAAGTCATATTTTCTGTTTTAACTTTTGGGTACAATATAATAATCAATTGAGAATTGACTCTATAATAATGAATACAAAATCTGAAAAAAATTAAGATTTAAGTGTATTTTATGACTGAACAATACTGAGTGGCATGCAGTGTCAAGTTGTCTTGTTTGTGATATAATCCGTAAATCTAAAAGTGTCCTGGCAAGATATTCAGGGATTCATAGTGTTGCAAATATCTGCAGTGGAAAATCTGTAAAATGCTGAATATCCCATTGTGGGAGCATATATATATAACATATACCATAAAGAAGAGTTGGACACAAGTCATACGCCATCTATTATGACTATGTAATTTTTACAGTTGCGCACCTAGAAAACGGAGCTGTTAAACCTGATATGGTGATATGGGACAAGAGGTAGAAAGTAGCAACCCTAGTTAAAGTAAGTATCCCTAACAATGCTGGCCTTAACAGAGCTGAGAAGGAGAAGATATTGAAATACCAAGATCTTATTTACGACAGGAAAAAAAACTGGAATCTTAAGATCTCCACCATTCCAGTACTGATAGAAGCAAGTAGGCTTATGAAAAAGAATTTCAAAAATGACCTGTTTTAATTTAATTTAATTTCAAAAAACATTATCTTATTTTATTTTTATTTTAATACGTAATTATTTTATTTTTATTATATTATTGACGTTATTTAAATTTTTAATAATTTATCTTATTTTATTATTTATTGATGTTTTTTTTATTGATTAATCTTATTTATTGATGTTTTTTTATTGATTCATCTTATTATTTATGGATTTTTTTTATTGATTAATCGTATTATTTATTGATTTTTTATTGATTAATCCTTTTCCTTAATTTTTATTTATTAATTTATTTTTTCAGAGCAATTTACTGTCGCCACCGTTGTGCTATATTGGAGAACTCGTACCTGTCGTCAAATCATATGAACTTTACTTATTATTACAGACTGTCTGGCGATATATGAAGGTTAGTTAAATAAATGTAATGCACGAGGCACTTATTTTTTAGACCCTTATTGTTGCAGTAAATTTATTGGTTCATATCCAGAATTCCCCCTAAAAAACAAAACTAAAGAAAATATGTATGATGTATCTACCCATGATGGCACAAAAATATATTCCAAAAATCACCTGAATTGATCATGTGATTTTATTGGTCTCCGACAAAGGACCTAGTAATTCACTCCTGTTTGTTTACACTTTTCTCGATAACCATACGTTGAATTTTTTTTTTAAATTTTGCACAAACATTAGTCATAGTGAAAGTAAATTTTTGCCAGAACAAATTTTCTGAGATAACTCTGCCGCATTATAGTCGTAAAATTGCCTCCAAATCGTTTATTTGTTCATTTGTTTGCACTTTTCTCAATAACCACACCTTGGATTCTTTGAAAAATTTGCATGAACATTAATCATTGTGAAAATAAATTCTTCACCCGTGGAGGGAGGCCCTGCATGCTCAGCTTGTTTAAAAGAAAAAAAAAAAACACAATTTTTTGAGTAACCAAAAAAACCGTCTTGTCCACCATTTTTAAAAACAGTCATCAAATGAAGGGAGATAACTCGACAATAACGAAAACTTGTTGGATTTATGTTGCCTACAAATTTCTATTAATCGCTTGAAAATTATTTTCATTATAAAAGTAAAACAACTTGATCAGTTTACCTGATTTTTGGATTATATTTTCGTTTCGTCGTGGGTGCATACATCATACAGACTTTTATTTTATTTTCGGTTTTTGATATACGAGGAATTCTAGACATGAATCTATTTTATTTTATTTTCTAGCAATATTAGGGTAAGCAGATTATAATTTAAGGTGAAAAAAAAAACAACTAAAGTATAAGTGCCCCCCCCCCCCCCGGTGATCATTATTACTTAAATAATGTAAATAACTATGGTTAAGTCTGATATTTTGAAAAAATGCTATCTTTTCAAATTTGAACCAGGCGAGGAAAATTGCCCCCAAATCGTTTCTTATTGTAGGGGGCACAATAAAATTCCTGGTGTCATTAGTGTTTGTTTCACGTATGCAGTCATTAATATTAACTATTGGCTGAGTAAAAACTATTCAAGGAAATTTAAGATATTCACAAGATATTAATATTGGAAGAAATTTAAATAATCTGGGAAACACAATATTTTCCTGGAGTATTAATAAAACTTCTTGACCATCTATTGATCTGTTAACTTATTTTAAAAATCTATTATTCTAGCAATAAATATATATATATATATATATATATATATATATATGGAATTGTTTAATAAAGCAAATTTTTATAATATTTCTTTTTTTTTTTTTTTTTTTTTTTTTCACTTTTTGGAGGAAAAAAAATTGGTGGTGTTCCAGAATTCTCATGTTAAAAAACAAAAAATTCAAATTTTGTATGATGTACGTATTCATGATGGAACAAAAAGATCAATCCAAAAATCATGTAAATTAAGTAGTTTGATTTTTGTAAAGAAAATGTTTTTTAAACGCTTTTAAGTTATTTATGGGAAATCGTAGGCATTACAAAGTTGATCCCAACTTTGATTTAAATTATTGGAGTTATCTACCCTTGTTTCTTCAAAATGGCGATCAGACAATCCCTTTTTTGTTTACTAATAAATTTTTTTTTTTTTAGTTAAAAATAAAACTACTTAATTTACATAATTTTTGGAATATGACGTTTTCGTTCTGTCACAAGTATGTACACCATAGAGATTGTTTTATTTCTGTATTTTCATATAGTGGGAATTCTGGACAAGAATCAAAATGTTTTTAAAACTATCGTTATAAATGCCATAAATTATTTGGAATGTTTAAATTAAATTATTCTCCTTCTTTTCTCTTCTAAAGCCATTAATCCAAATGTTTCTTATCTTTCTCTATGACTATCGTTTTTTTTTTTTTTTTTTTTTTTTTTCCATTTTTATTTCTTCTTAATATGATTTCCAATCACAATATTACATTCCAATTTTGTCTCTATGCTCTGAAACCTAGGCTTTATTATAATATACAATCTGGGGTTTTAAGTTTTGATTCAGTTTTCTTAAAATGTGAAAAGTTGTAAATTGACCAACCCCTCCCTTTTTTATTTTGTAATTTTCCATAATTTTCAAATCAATTATTCTTTTTTTTTTTCTTTTTAGGAAAATCCCCCTGTAAATAACCTTGACCACCAGAAAAAAGGTGAGCTTTTATGCTTAACAATAGTTTTATTCACATTTTCTGTAATTTTTTTTACAGAAGTTACTAATTTGTCAATAGCTTGTAGGTTTTATTGGATTGAAAAAAATCTTGATTATTAACAGGAAATTGTTTCAGTTAATTAAAGCTATGTTTCGCAGGATGTTTATGCCCACGTTTGAGAGATTTTTCTTTTTTCATGAAAAATCTTGAATAAGAGATTAATTCCGACTCCCACTCAATATAAGCGTTGTGTAAATTTGAATTGAATTTGTAAGCTTAAGCTTAAGCCAATAAAATGCAGAATTTGTTTTCAAAAATATTTAAAAAAATTTAAATCTAGTTTTGTTAGAACAAATCATCCTGAGGCATAAAAACAGTTGATTCTGCTTTTTTAAATGTTTTTTTAAAAAAATGAAACAAAATCGCCGTTGTATTGGTTTCTTAAACTTTCAGATTCCGAAAATAAAATATATTTATAAGTTAATTTACAATGGAATATTATGAAAATAAAATATGTTTATAAGTTAATTTACAATGGAATATTATAAAAATAAAATATGTTTATAAGTTAATTTACAATGGAATATTATAAAAATAAAATATGTTTATAAGTTAATTTACAATGGAATATTATAAAAATAAAATATGTTTATAAGTTAATTTACAATGGAATATTATAAAAATAAAATATGTTTATAAGTTAATTTACAATGGAATATTATAAAAATAAAATATGTTTATAAGTTAATTTACAATGGAATATTATAAAAATAAAATATGTTTATAAGTTAATTTACAATGGAATATTATAAAAATAAAATATGTTTATAAGTTAATTTACAATGGAATATTATAAAAATAAAATATGTTTATAAGTTAATTTACAATGGAATATTATAAAAATAAAATATGTTTATAAGTTAATTTACAATGGAATATTATAAAAATAAAATATGTTTATAAGTTAATTTACAATGGAATATTATAAAAATAAAATATGTTTATAAGTTAATTTACAATGGAATATTATAAAAATAAAATATGTTTATAAGTTAATTTACAATGGAATATTATAAAAATAAAATATGTTTATAAGTTAATTTACAATGGAATATTATAAAAATAAAATATGTTTATAAGTTAATTTACAATGGAATATTATAAAAATAAAATATGTTTATAAGTTAATTTACAATGGAATATTATAAAAATAAAATATGTTTATAAGTTAATTTACAATGGAATATTATAAAAATAAAATATGTTTATAAGTTAATTTACAATGGAATATTATAAAAATAAAATATGTTTATAAGTTAATTTACAATGGAATATTATAAAAATAAAATATGTTTATAAGTTAATTTACAATGGAATATTATAAAAATAAAATATGTTTATAAGTTAATTTACAATGGAATATTATAAAAATAAAATATGTTTATAAGTTAATTTACAATGGAATATTATAAAAATAAAATATGTTTATAAGTTAATTTACAATGGAATATTATGAAAATAAAATATGTTTATAAGTTAATTTACAATGGAATATTATAAAAATAAAATATGTTTATAAGTTAATTTACAATGGAATATTATAAAAATAAAATATGTTTATAAGTTAATTTACAATGGAATATTATAAAAATAAAATATGTTTATAAGTTAATTTACAATGGAATATTATAAAAATAAAATATGTTTATAAGTTAATTTACAATGGAATATTATAAAAATAAAATATGTTTATAAGTTAATTTACAATGGAATATTATAAAAATAAAATATGTTTATAAGTTAATTTACAATGGAATATTATAAAAATAAAATATGTTTATAAGTTAATTTACAATGGAATATTATAAAAATAAAATATGTTTATAAGTTAATTTACAATGGAATATTATAAAAATAAAATATGTTTATAAGTTAATTTACAATGGAATATTATAAAAATAAAATATGTTTATAAGTTAATTTACAATGGAATATTATAAAAATAAAATATGTTTATAAGTTAATTTACAATGGAATATTATAAAAATAAAATATGTTTATAAGTTAATTTACAATGGAATATTATAAAAATAAAATATGTTTATAAGTTAATTTACAATGGAATATTATAAAAATAAAATATGTTTATAAGTTAATTTACAATGGAATATTATAAAAATAAAATATGTTTATAAGTTAATTTACAATGGAATATTATAAAAATAAAATATGTTTATAAGTTAATTTACAATGGAATATTATAAAAATAAAATATGTTTATAAGTTAATTTACAATGGAATATTATAAAAATAAAATATGTTTATAAGTTAATTTACAATGGAATATTATAAAAATAAAATATGTTTATAAGTTAATTTACAATGGAATATTATAAAAATAAAATATGTTTATAAGTTAATTTACAATGGAATATTATAAAAATAAAATATGTTTATAAGTTAATTTACAATGGAATATTATAAAAATAAAATATGTTTATAAGTTAATTTACAATGGAATATTATAAAAATAAAATATGTTTATAAGTTAATTTACAATGGAATATTATAAAAATAAAATATGTTTATAAGTTAATTTACAATGGAATATTATAAAAATAAAATATGTTTATAAGTTAATTTACAATGGAATATTATAAAAATAAAATATGTTTATAAGTTAATTTACAATGGAATATTATAAAAATAAAATATGTTTATAAGTTAATTTACAATGGAATATTATAAAAATAAAATATGTTTATAAGTTAATTTACAATGGAATATTATAAAAATAAAATATGTTTATAAGTTAATTTACAATGGAATATTATAAAAATAAAATATGTTTATAAGTTAATTTACAATGGAATATTATAAAAATAAAATATGTTTATAAGTTAATTTACAATGGAATATTATAAAAATAAAATATGTTTATAAGTTAATTTACAATGGAATATTATAAAAATAAAATATGTTTATAAGTTAATTTACAATGGAATATTATAAAAATAAAATATGTTTATAAGTTAATTTACAATGGAATATTATAAAAATAAAATATGTTTATAAGTTAATTTACAATGGAATATTATAAAAATAAAATATGTTTATAAGTTAATTTACAATGGAATATTATAAAAATAAAATATGTTTATAAGTTAATTTACAATGGAATATTATAAAAATAAAATATGTTTATAAGTTAATTTACAATGGAATATTATAAAAATAAAATATGTTTATAAGTTAATTTACAATGGAATATTATAAAAATAAAATATGTTTATAAGTTAATTTACAATGGAATATTATAAAAATAAAATATGTTTATAAGTTAATTTACAATGGAATATTATAAAAATAAAATATGTTTATAAGTTAATTTACAATGGAATATTATAAAAATAAAATATGTTTATAAGTTAATTTACAATGGAATATTATAAAAATAAAATATGTTTATAAGTTAATTTACAATGGAATATTATAAAAATAAAATATGTTTATAAGTTAATTTACAATGGAATATTATAAAAATAAAATATGTTTATAAGTTAATTTACAATGGAATATTATAAAAATAAAATATGTTTATAAGTTAATTTACAATGGAATATTATAAAAATAAAATATGTTTATAAGTTAATTTACAATGGAATATTATAAAAATAAAATATGTTTATAAGTTAATTTACAATGGAATATTATAAAAATAAAATATGTTTATAAGTTAATTTACAATGGAATATTATAAAAATAAAATATGTTTATAAGTTAATTTACAATGGAATATTATAAAAATAAAATATGTTTATAAGTTAATTTACAATGGAATATTATAAAAATAAAATATGTTTATAAGTTAATTTACAATGGAATATTATAAAAATAAAATATGTTTATAAGTTAATTTACAATGGAATATTATAAAAATAAAATATGTTTATAAGTTAATTTACAATGGAATATTATAAAAATAAAATATGTTTATAAGTTAATTTACAATGGAATATTATGAAAATAAACAAATATTTATTTGTTTAAAATTAATATTTCGGAGATATATGCCATTCTCAGAATTTTATATATATATATTTTTTTTCCTCGCCATGATGTTAAATTGGAGAAAAACTGTAAAAAGTCTGCCTTTTGATTTGTCTACGATGTTATTTTGAAATGCCGGAAGAAAACACTTTGCATGCATGATATGAAAGTCAGAGTTGTATTTTCTATGATAGAAGCGTTGTTTGAATTTAAAAATAAAATGTTTATCAGCTAAATTACAATGCAATATTAGCTTTATCTTGTGACACCATGCTACGAGTAAGGAAAAAATGCACAAACTCTTTTCATGCCTGATGATGACCTGTATCATTGAAACTAAGTTGATTTAAAACATCTATAATATAAATCTCACCTGTCTGTTTAAATGTATGTATGTATATGTCTGCCTAAAACTTTCGATGTAGGTGATGAATTTTCATGAGATCGGTATCGTTTTGAAGCTCAGCCCTTCAGATGACAAATATTGAAAAATTAGCTAAAAACATTAATTCCTTCACCCTCAACTAGGCACTTTTCTACTGGGAGGGGTTGCTTTTTTTTTTCTGCTGATATTTTCGAAAGTCATCCTCTCTTTTCAATTGACTAGCCTTAATTTAAACCTTTGCCACTTCCGGTTTGGCGATGGATGCAACGGCAAAGACGTCACATTTTTTTTTTTTTCACATTCTTTTTCTCCTTCACGGTGCGGGTTTGAGCCTTCCCGCCTACTACCACTTTTTTTTTTTTGCTCAACACAAACCTTCAAACACCTGGCTAGCTTTTAATAAATCTTTAGTTAAAAAAAATTGCATTGTATTGGCTTTTTGAACTTAGAAATTTCAATAATAAATATTTTCTTTCAGGATTAAGGTTATTTATTTAATTATTTATATTTTTTGATCGATTCGAAATAATGGAAGAAATATTTTTTCAAGAATTATGTGGCCATATATATTATTTTTTTTCATAGGAATGGTATATAATAATATTTTATCTATATCTATCTATATATATATATGGAGTTCATATGCACAACAACTCAAGTCTGCATGTATAGGATAACGTGAGTTGCGTCATGATATACATGTTTACATGGAGGTGAGGGAGGGAGACATCAGGTGAAGGTTTAAATTTAGGAAGGCATAATAATTTTAAAGGATACAGTGTCTCTGCAGTTCATAACTGATCCAGACAGTTTGTTCCATGCTTCTCTGTGCAGGTGAGGAGTGGGGGGGGGGGTCCAAAAATTATGGGAGTTGTGCTGTTTCTGACCCAGCAATCGAAAAGGTGTTCCAGGTTGTTGTTAGCAAAATAGTAAATACCCACAAAATTATTAACCAAGTCAGTTACTAGATGTTTGAGCTACACTGAATCCAAGTCCACGGAAGCAAGGCTTTCAGTGTATGGCAAATGTCTGCTGGAGAGTATTAGCCTCGGAACTAGCCGCTGGTCTTTGTTACTGTCCCCAAAGCACGTAAATTAATCAATTACTTTTATTTTTAAATAAGAAAATTAAATTTTGTAAGTATCCAAAAAGTGATTTTCACCTGCCATTTTGAAAAAAAAAAATCTTAAACAAGAAAGATAAGTCAATAATAATTCAAACTTACTATATTTATGTTGTAATTCCTATGAATTTTCAGGATTCACTTATAATTGATTTTCTTTATAAAAATAAAAATACTTGATCAATTTATGTGAATTTTTGAATATGATATTTTCATTTTGTCACAGGTACATTCATCATAGGGATTTTTCTTTATTTTAGTTTTTAATATCAGAATTCTAGACAAGAACTGAGAAATGTTGTTTCATTGTATGACTTTAAATAAAAATTATCTTGACATAGCTGTACACTATTATATCTGTGTACACTTTGCTTTTTGGAACATGATTTGAAAAATGATTTAAATTGTATCTTTTGTATGTTTTTTTTTTCTTCTAATCATAAAATTCTTAACTGTTTTTCAGTTTGTGATCCGAAATTTTCTACAGTCATCCGCTCCGTCTTACACACCAACATTGCCCAGATGGGACCAATGTATAAACGTTTCTTTGACGGTGTTCCCGTTCCCACCCCATCTGCTGCGAACTTAAACACCACCACCATCATCACGACATCATCAGCCCCATCGACCGCCTCCCCCACAACTCAAACACTCTCATCCTCTGTTTCTCCTCCTCCTGAGAAAATGATTGTTGATAAATGAACAATAAACCATTCCATTTTTTTTTGTTTGTTGTTGTATTTGATTCCAAATATTCATGTGTGCGCATGTACATATTTCTTCCTTCTTGTGTGAGAATAAGAGTTTGAAGTTGTGTGCGTGTCTAACATTAAATGAATCTTTTTTGTTTTTAGTATTTATGATTAACTAGCGAGGGGTACCCGGCGTTGCCCGGGTGTTTGGAGGTGTGTGTGGTTTTGGTTAAATCAAAACTCCAGGGGGGGGGGGGGATTAAAATAAAAAAAAGTTTTGGTAGGTAAGTATGAGGATCGAACCCGAACCCTTGAGGCAAAGTTGGAAATTAAAGTGTGAAAAACAAAAACGTGCGACGTTAACCATTGCGCCACCGCGACATACTGACAGAAACACGTTTGAATTTATTTAATTACTTAAATTGGCAGGTGCACGTTTTAATGACTTAATGAGGTCAACTTTTGACTGCGGGGTAGCACTTCATTTAGTGCGGGAATGCTTTTTTTTTTTTTTTTTTTTTTTTTTTTTTCTTCTCCTCCCCCCAAGACGTTGGGGGTATGGGGAAACATTATAGGAAAAGGCCTAACCTACATGCGGCGAGCGAAAACTGTTGAATATTTATCTTCCCGAAGTCAAGCAAATTAAATAGACAGGCGAGCTCCGTTGTTAACTCTGAGATATTACGATTTACATGTGATATAAAAAGTTGTTAGGCGATCGACCGCTTCTCTGAAAAAAAGCCTTTCTTGGACATACACGAAAAGCGAACATACATTTTCGCTTTTATATATATAGAAGACACGCAAAGAGAAGTGGGTGGGGCTTGAAACTAAAAGGAAAGAAAGGAATTTTAACATTAATTTTTTAAAAGATCTTTTTAACAGGTAGGAAGAAAGCAAGTCAGTACAAAGAGACAAAAAGTCCATCACTCTATAATAAAGACCAATGTGTATTTATTTGTATATATAAATAAATATATGTACACATTAAAGTTTGTGAGTGAAACACATTCCTTTTTCTAAACCTCAATAGAAACTATTTTCAGGTGATGAGACAAAGCAAGAAAGGAAAGAGCAAGTCAGACAACCACCTCATATGTAACATGCTGCCTGAAATGAATTCTGAAGGAAATATAAAAAAACGTCAACAGTGGGTGTTTTTTTTTTTTTTTTTTTTTTCCACGTCATCAGAAATTTCTATATGAAAAATTAAATTTAGGATTTTTTTTGTAGTATATCTAGATAAATAGTGCGAATATTGGCAAAGCATGATAATCTTTTATCTATCATTATTGATGGAGCGATTACTTATAGTAATCATCACCTAAAGATCAACCGTAAAATGTCATTGAGATATTCTGAAATGAAGCTAAATCAAAACAGCAGATCTTTGTACATTTAAAGTGCTCAATATCTTTTTCTATAGAGCTTTGTAACAATAGAAATAATTTTGAATTATTTGAACACTACTGCAGTTGTATATTTTAGCTATTTCTCGAGTGTGTCAATATATTTCTTTTTAATTATGCATTTGAATACTGATAAGCTGAATTTTATATAAAAATATATATTTTTTCCTTATTTTGTTTTTTGCTGAAGATGGGGCATCTTATTGGATGCCAGATTCATCCGTAATTTCAGACATTCCAACTTTGCGTGTCTTTAAAAGATCCTAACCATCCATTTGTGCAATTTTTTCTACTTCTCTTGCACTTGGTTCACCAGGTATATTTTCCAGGTATATATATATTTTTTAAATTGCTTTTCATGAGTCTGTATGTACCTATAATTATTAGGATGATCTACTTCCTAGATTCCAGTTTCTTTTCATGTCATACATAAAAACTTGGTATTTTGGTATTTTTTTCTTGTCTCAGCTCTGTAATCCAGCATTATTAAGGATACTGACTTCTACTAAGGTTGCTTCTTTCTCCTTGTCAATATTACTGGCTCTTTTTTTTTTTTTTTTCTCTAGGTATGTGGCTGCAGAAATTGCATAGTCATAATGAATAATGTATAACTTATTTCCAACTATTTTTTCTGGTATATGTTGTTAGGACTTGCTGCTACACAGAATGTTTAATTTTTTTTCATTAACTGCGAAGAAGTTTATAAGACTTGAACATTTTTTTTTTTTTTTTTTTTTGCCATGACATGGTCTGTAGGTTCAAACCCTGCACGTAAATTTCTTAAATGTTTGTTGTTGACTGAAAAGAAGTTTATATAAAATAATTTTATAAAAGAAACAGTAAGTTCTCTAGAGTGTAATGTAGAATAACATATATTTTGGACTAATGTGCTCCATGGAGGCATGTGAAGCTTCCTTCCGGGTGATTTCACGGATTTTGATGACAATAAAAATATACGAGTGTGAAATATTTGTTGATACTTTAAATCCTGGGTAATGTCGGGTCTCCCTACTAGTGTATATATAATGTTCTAATATATAAAATTAAGTCAGCCAGATTGTTTAAAAATTTCACTCCTAAATAACTCATAAGTTCTTATTTATTCTTGCTCTATTTTTCTTAGTGTGATCATATTACATACTTTATTTTCATTCAAAAATATTTATTCTGGTAACTTTTGCTAATGTAAAATTTTTTTAAAAATCAGTTTACATTCAAAATTTACAAAATTCTTCATCGTTCTATTTTATAGATATGCTAATATTGATTGAAAACATTTTTAATAAATATTACATGTGTTACTTTCTTACAATTATTTGACTTTTATTTATTTAAAGAAAAAATTGTTTTTTTTTTTTTTGAATAGCAGAATAAAACCATTAAAAATTTTATTTTTTTAATGATGTAAGCTAATTTTAGCTTTTAATTAGATAAAAATTTAGATACTATTCAATATCTATGGGTCTGGAATAAATGTTTTTTACATAGAAGGTATCGTTTTGTATATTTTATTTATCTTCAATATTTCGGTAACTTTTACTTATTTTCTTATCACTTCAACCGATTTCATTTTGTTCTTAAAAAAATCTTTGTTTAATCACGTTTGGGTAAGGGATATAATCCTTTAGTTTGTAAACTGATACGAATTACTTCCCTTGGATTAAGTTCATTTTTTTTTTTTCTATCTATTAATGAACTAGCAAGGAAAATAAGTATTAGCTTTAACTAAAATTCACCTATTACAAATTAAATTCCATAAAAAAAGGAGCCAGAAAATGCCGACGTGATTAGCCAATCAGCAATCAGTTATCAGTAGACAAGTTTTAATGAAGCCATAAAAGCCATTGTAACAAGATTTTTTAAAATCAAAACTGAATTACTGTGTCAAGTAAAAAAGACCGCCTAAAAGATTTACCGAAAATAAATGCTAACAGAAAACCTTTTAAAGTAAAATATAAAGAAATACCCCTAAATAGATTTACCGAAAACAAAATGTTGCTAAAATGCTTAACTTTTTTGAAAACGAAAAAAAAAAAAAAAATTTGCAACTACACTTTGGCCTTTTGGCCAAGATTAAAGTTTAGTATCTGTTCTTCAGATGCGGCACTTCCATTTCTCGTTCTCTTTCAGTGGAGGAGAAATCCTTCACGACTGAGACAATTTTTATTTTTGTACCTTTTCTCCACGTTAAAAAACGACCCTGGTGTCTAACTCTGTCCCGTAGGGAGTAATTGTAAATAGGTACACTATAATAGCGAAATTCAGAAAACGAAAATATCAATTTAAAAATAAAGAAAACAAGTGAAGCATGCATGGTCCCCCGTGAGTACACAGTGAACGAGGCATGACTATGTTCAGCATTTGCCCCCTACCCCCCATTTAGCCCCAAAAGTCCCCAAGGCCTTAACATATTTAAATTTGAGTTCAGCACCATGCAAAACTGCTAAATAGACATACACAGAAAATTTTGGACAAATAGGATAAAATGGTCCAAAAATGTAACACTCAAACCTAAAACTGAAGACCCACTACTCCAAACTCAAAACAACGAGGTATTACAAAAAGGCTGACTGGGAAGCCATCAGAGATGCCCCATGGCGAAATATCTTTTCTCTTCCAGCGGAACAGTGTGCAAATAAGACCACTGAATGGTTCAAAACTGCAATTGAAACACATGTTCTCACGTGGAAATTTTATAGCAAGCCCCACTCTCCCCAATGGTTTTCTTCTGCTTTTGCAGCTGCCATTGCTCAAAGGCAGCATGTGTTCCGCAAATTAAACTGACGTAAGTCCAGTTCAAACAGACAGAAGTATATAGAAGCTAGAAGTATTTGTAAGAGAGTAATAGCGAAAGCTAAGACAGATTACACTGAAACCACCAGAAAAAGCATCAAAGCACAGAAATTAGGAACCCGGGATTTTTGGAAAATCTACAACAGTGTAATAAATAATGGGCAGTCAATGATTCCCCCACTATCAAACAATCATGGGGTTGCTTGCACGGCAACCGACAAGACTAATCTGCTTGCCAGTCGGTTTGCCTCAACCTCCACACTGGACCCGGCACACAACTCCCTCCCCGACTTTCGTTTGCAGACAGATGCCACACTAGATGATTTGAAAATTACCCCTTCTCATGTACATGGCATCATAAAAAACCTAGACACCTTAAAAGCATGTGAACCCGATCTCATTCCGGCTGTTCTATTAAAAAAATGCTCTGCTGAGGTTGCTCTAGTTCTCTCCAAACTGTACAATAAATGCCTTAACGAATCTTGCTTTCCCTGACTGCTGGAAAACCGCTTCTGTGGTACCAGTCTTCAAGAATTCTAGTGAAAGAACTGACCCAGTAAATTATCATCCTCTTAGCCTCCACCTGCTTTTCACCAAAACATTTGAGTCCTTAGTTAATCAAGCCCTAGTCCAACACCTAACAGCTGCTAAGCTCCTGACCAACAAACAATATGGATTTAGGCAAGCCCATTCAGCAGCAGATATCTTTACTGTAGTCTCTGAACGTATATAGCGTTCACTGGACAAAACGGGCGGGTAGAGCGGTAGCCCTTGATATATCTAAGGCTTTTGACAGGGTATGGAATGAAGGTCTTCTAAGGAAAATTTGATCATATGGTATCACTGGAAGAATACACAATGTAATTAAATCCTTCTTAAGTAAGAGAAAAATCCAAGTTGTCCTCGACGGTCGTACATCTAAACAATATGGTATAAATGCAGGAGTACCTCAGGGGTCTATCCTTGGACCTTTATTATTCCTGATGTTCATAAATGACCTCTCTGATAAAATTGTTTTGGAGATGGGTATATTTACCGCTGACACCACTCTCTATAACAGGCATGAGGAGAAAACAAATGAACACATATCTAAGAAAATGGCAGAAACACTAGAGGATGACCTCCAATCTGTAATGGAATGGGGACAAAAATGGATGGTCACATTCAATGCTGCCAAGACTAAGCTTGTTTCCTTCAATAACTACAAGAAACTTTCTCTACCACCAGTAGCAATGGCCAAGAAAACATTGCCTGAAAGTACTTCTTTTAAACTCGTCAGCCTAAAGTTTACAGATAACATGAACTGGAATATGTACATTGAGAGCATTGGCAAGTCTGCTGCAAAGAAGGTAGGCTCTCTTACTGTGCTAGAAAATTACTTTCGCCTGAAAGTATCCTGTACCTCTATAAGACCACATTCGCCATGTATGGAGTACTGTTGTCACATTTGAGCTGGTGCATCTGCTGCTTGTCTCTCACTCCTGGGCAGGGTTCAAAAGAGTCACCAACCTGAACTGTCATCTAGGCTTCAGCCTCTGTCCCATCGACGAAATGTTGCATCCCTCTTCCTGTTCTACAAATACTTTAATGGTGTATGCTCGGATGAACTACAAGCACTTGTACCTTCTCGACGTGACTACCCCCGACAAGTAACTAAGTCCCACCCCTTTACAGTTGAGATCCCTAGGTGTAAGAAAGCCTTTTACTCTAATAGTTTTTTTCCCCAAAACTGCAGGTCTTTGGAACACCCTTTGGGATTCTGCTTTCCCAAATGTACTGATATGCAGAAGTTTAAGTGTCATGTGAACAAACATCTTGCTACTCATCTCCCTTGATAATGCCCCTGCAAATTATGTCCCCGATAGTAGCCCCCTACTTCAAAGTGGCACCGTGCCTTGTTTGAGGTGAAAATTGATTTAAAAAAAAAAAAAAAAAAAAAATTATTCAAAAATCACCTCTTACCTCTCCTTGGAACTCTCCAGTGTTTTTTTTTTTTTTTTTTTTTTTTTTTTTTTTTTGAGCCAAACATTTTATTTTTGCTAATTTTCATCAAAAAATGTTTTCTTTAATATTTTTTACTATCAGATCGTTGTTTTTTTTTTTTTTTCGTAATTCTTGGATTTATTTATTACTGTAACATGACAATTAAGTATAGACCATTGGTTTGCCTTGAAATTTAATATTAAAAAAAATTCGAATTTTACTATTTTAGTGTAGTTGCATTAAATATTTATTACCGTTGTTTCTGTTTTAATCGTAAAAATATTTCTTTGCAAGTTTTCTCAATGTAAAGATTATTTATTTGAAACTTTTCTATAAACCCGACAACTTTTCTATACTCTTCTTGAAAAAAAAAGAGTTTAACTATTTCTCTTGTTTTACTCTTTTGCTTTCAGTGTTTTGACATTACCTTCTCTAGTTGTTTTTCTGTCTGCTTCTCCCGGTTGTTTATACAAGCAATGTAAGAATGTTCTAGGTGAAAGAAAAGTTGTTTGGTTTGCAATGAGAAATTGAGTACACATGTTCATTTCGGCTGGTACCATACATGTATTTAAATGAGGTAGAAATGTAGATGTGTGTGCATAAGCGTGTTTGCTTTGTTAGAGTAACTGTACGTATTAATTATGTATGCGGGATCGGTGACTAACGTGTGTACTTTGCTAATCGTATAGTTGTGGCTATTTCTCGACATCATATGTATACTACTGCCAAGAGTCCTTTTGCCCAAAAAGCCTGACGAGAATGTGTTTTACAATTACTTCAGACCTGACGGAATGGTTAATTGTAGGTATAGACCATTTCATTCCCTCAAAGTTCCAGCAAAAACCTAACAGCCAGCCGCAGGTCACTCCAGAATGTGCTGCTGCCATTGCGCACAGAAATTACTTTTTCCATTGCTTCCAACGTAATAGATGTACTGAGACTAAAGCTACTTTCAGGACTGCCAGCAGCCACTGTAAAAAAGTAATAAAGAATGCGAGAGAGTTGTATGCTCAATCTGTCAAGTCCAAAGTAGCTGAGCAGCAGCTTGGTTCCCATCAGTTTTGGCAAATAGCAAACAAAATCCTGAACAGAAGCATATGCTCTATCCCAACTATCATCAATGGACCTGAGGTAATCTCGTCAGCATCACTCAAAGCCAAACTCTTTGCCAAGAACTTTGCAGCTAATTCTACCCTTTACAACCAAGGCCACCAACCCCCGGTATTTTTTTGCGTATCTGAAAACACGCTAATACCTGTACGTGATGTTGCCAAGCTAATCAAAAACCTTGATTCCAGTAAAGCAACTGGCCCTGACGGCATTCCAATTATAGTGCTCAAAATCTTCAACCAGAAATAGCGCCCATACTTACAGTTATTTAAGCGTTGTCTTAAGAAGAAATGCTTCCCAACAGCTTGGAAAATCTCATCAGTTTGCTCTGTATTTAAGAATTCAGGTGATCGTTCATCTCCCTCTCAGTACAGATCAATAAGTCTCCTGTGTACCATGAGTACATTGCTGGAACCTGTGTTAAATAGAGAAGTAGTCAACTATCTCAGCAAAAATAACCTTCTTAGTAACATGCAATATATAAGCACGTCTGCTACAGATCTAGCAGATTTACAGCAGACGTGCTTACAGTTATATCTCATAGGATTAGCGAATCTATCGATGGAGGCAATTGCTCTTGACATATCAAAGGCCTTTGATAGGGTATGGCATAAAAGTCTACCTCACAAGATCTCCAGCTATGGTATAGCTGGAAATGTCTTTTCAATTATTAAATCATTTCTCTCTGATAGGTTCATAAGAGTAGTGGTTGATGGGCAGAAATCAGAAGCTCTCAGTATTAATGCTGGAGTCACTCAGAGGTCCATTCTGGCCCCAACTCTCTTCCTGATCTATATTAATGATCTTCCAAATCACATCCTTACATCATTCATATACATTTATGCTGATGACACTACCATCTATGGTAGCACATCAAAGACCGTAAACAACCAAGTTCTCTCTGATTCTCTCTCCTCTGATCTTGAGCACGTGCTACAATGAGGAAAGAGGTGGCTGGTTACTTTTAATGCATCTAAAACCAAGCTTCTATTTTTACATCAGCAACGTTCTGATCGCCATCTGGCATCAATTAAAATGAATGGGTCTCGTCTTGGGGAGGCTTCATGTTTTGACAAACTTCTGGGCTTGACCTTTACTCCCGATCTTAAATGGAATACATATATCAAATCCATTGCCAAGGTTGCTGGGAAAATGGTAGGATCCTTCTACCGCTCCAGTAGATATCTCACTCCTGATACAATTCTCTACTTATATAAAAGGCAGGTACGGCCAATGAAGTACTGTTGCCACATCTGGGCAGGAGCTGCTAAAAGCAGCTTATCCTGCCTTGAAAGAGTTCAAAATAGACTTTGTAGCTTAATGGGAGATACCCTTTTCTCTTCCCTGCAACCTCTTTCCAACAGAAGAGATGTTGTGATCCTGTCTCTGCTTTATTGTTATTGTCATGACAAGTGCTCATCTGAGCTTCAATCTATGGTCCCCTCTTGCCAAACGTTCACGTAAAACACTCTAGCGAAAACCACTATCACTAATTTCCTCCCACTCGTTATCTGTGCCTAAACCTAAATACAGATTTCATGAACAAAGCTTCTTTCTTAGAACTGCACGCCTGTGGAATTGTTTTCCGTTAGCCTGCTTTCTGGCTGACTACAATTTGATTGTCTTCAAGTCCAACTTAAACAAATTCTTGATGAACCGTCTCCCTAGGTAATCCAATTTATAAAATTTCCACTATTTATGTTTACTATGCTGTTATGTTGCATGTTAAGTCTGAAGCACATAAATGCCTTTTCATCCGATTCTAGTTTTGTTTCTCTAGTCAAGGGTAGGATGTTTTGAATATAAACTCCAAGTGCGTGCATATTTCTATCTGAGTCTTTACGGCAAACTGGGAGATAACTAGGCATGTTAAAGTGGTTAGTAAGGATGGCGGAGTGTAGGTTAGTTTCACTTAGTGGTAAGATATCCAAGGTGCTTATTCAACATCATCTAAGTTAGTTCTAAACCTGCAGATATTCGTACATGCAAGCCTCAAGGAAGGAGGCAAGTTTGTTTTGTTTGAGTTTGCACCTGGTGTAATCGTAATTTTTGCTTCAACAGTCATTTTATTTTATTTACAAGTTTCAGTTAGGGTGAAAAGTGCTAGACAAGTGGTTGTGAAGAATACCAGCCATGCAACACAAGTAGACCATTAGCTGACTCTTCATCTACAGGATTGTGGCTTCAGAAGAACCCACTGGAGATTAGTGCAGGGTTCCTTTCTATGTGCGACATGGCACTACAATCATCCTGATATTAAACAACTGCTGATGGATCAGCTGCTTTAAACACTATCAAAGAGTTAGGGCATCTGTACTATCAGTCAGAAACAGCAGCCAGGAACTGTCAATCAGGTACCCTGAATCCATCAGACAAAAGTCAACCCAATCCAATTGCACCGGCATATATGGTACTGAAGCACCCCCACAGTATCCAGTTTAGGGGGTTGGGATGTAGCGGGAATGGGGGAAACCGGCGTTCATTGCCCTAGTCAGGAAACAAGGTCAAACATTAGGTGTTTCTGTCGAGTCTCTGTGATAGCACTTCTGCGCCTGGTTAATAGGCAAAGAAGGAGTATAAAAGCTGGACGATAGAGCATATCTACCCCTTAAGCAGTTTGGGTTTGCAAACTGGTAATTTGTTTGAGTTACCAGCTCTAGGAAGATTGTCGTCCAGGACTGAGGTTAGGGTTAGGGTTAGGCCTCCCTCCCCTAAGTTTAGCTTCAGTGTTTTCCTTCTCCTAGATGGATAATCTGGGAAAATCTACTGATCCATCAGCACCGAGAGGGTTTGCTCCACACCTGGATCCTAATCCAGGTATTTCTGCGACCCTGCATGGGTAGTTAATATTAATGGGTTAGCTAGAGGTTATATCTACTGAAACTCCTCAAAGTGATTAAAAAGGACATTACTATGCTTTTCATTTCATTGTTACTGGAAGAGGAGATAAGTAAGAATTCATGCAGTGAAAGCAACTAAATTTGCAACTAGTTTGAGCAAGAGGAGTTAATATATTGTCAACATATGATGAGAGAGAGAGAGAGAGAGGAGTTTATATAGAAGTCATGTGTTAGTTTAGGATAGCATGTTTATGTATGATATTAGAAATTAAGATTTTGTTCCCAAACTGAATACTTAAGACGACAGGAGGATATAAAAGATGTAAATTTAATATATATATAACTAACGACATATTTGTGATTTAAAGTACAATTCAGTACAGGTATAACTGGAAAATAAAGTATAAGCTATGGCGTATTCTGTAAGTATTATTAAGTATAAATGTATATATTGCATGTTTTCAGTAGATACGAATATATGGAATTGTAGATATTAAGTATATTGCTTATGTTCTGGCTTCTAATGAAGGAAGATAACATCGTCTTTGTTTAAAATCTGGAAATTGTATTTTGCATAAGGTTCAGTTTTTTTTGTATTGATTATTGTAATACTATCTCCTATCTAAGGGAAAGAGAGATAAAGAGTTGCTATTTAATATTGATCACTTTAAATCTAAGCACAAAACTATGACTAGTAAGTATTTATTTTATAATTAGGTAAAGAGTAAGTATATGCTCTAATGCATGCCTTAGCAGTAGAAATCTACAGATGTTTAGTGTTAATCGATTTTTAAAAAGTCCAGCATGCTAGGGTTGAAAACTAAACCCCTCTCCAAAGGTGCATGAAATGTACGAGATTTAATGGCAGCTTGGGAAGTATATGCATCTGTTTGTTAGTTTTCAGGAAAGAGGATTTTAACTTAAAGAATACAGTATAATAACACATTAGGACAGATTTTTTTGTCAAGTTTACCAGTAAAAAACAAAAATAAAAAAAAAGCATGCAAAACAGACAAAGGCAATCGTCTTGGAGGTAATTTATCTATTGGATATAATCAGATATACGTAGCAAGCTAGCAGCGGCATTTGTTCAGTTATGGGAGAAACAATTAATACATGGTGAGTCATGGTTCTAGTCAAGAATTAAGGCCAGACACAAAGCATCTTAAGCAAGTTACTGATATTGTAACTGCTCCTAGCTTATTTTGATCTTAGCGATATAACTAAGATTAAAGTACATTACGGTACAGGTAAAACTAAAAGTAAGATATAAGCTGTCAAAGATCCAAGATTTGATATAGATAATTGCAAGCCATGTTATAAAAGGATTAACGGGAAATGTATGGAAAGAAAACTTAAACACGGACGGTGTCTTGTTAAAAGCTGTCTCTAATGTAAAGGATTTGCTGGTTACGTTGAGAATAGAATGAGAAGAAAACAATTAACGAGTGAAAAACGTTAAAGATGTATTAATTTTGAATATGACGCTCCAAGGAATTAATATAAGATTGTTTGATTAGTTGTGCAAAACCGACAGCGAATAGTGGCATGTAGTCTGACTATATTGAATTTGTATGTGGGGTCTGCGTTGGCAAAGCTATAACTTTTTCTGGAGAGGAATAATTGCGTCTATAGTTGACAAGAAGGTTCTTGCGGAATTTTAAATTTTGATTTCAAATGATGTATTTTCATTATAATGCTTTTACTTCATATATCATTTTAGCGTTTTTCACTCTTTTTAATCGTCAAAATTTAATCGTCAAAATTACATTCGTTTTGAAACAATTGTCTTCTTTTCTGAATGTCGAATACAAGATAGAAAAAAGCACATTCATACAATTTTCTTATTTCAATTCAAGCTAGGCTGAAAAGCTGCTGAAACAGCTTGCGATATAAATGAAGCGTTTGGCTCAGGAACCACTACTGAACACATATCACAATGGTGGTTTAAGAAATTTCGTGGTGGCAATGAGTCTTGAAGATAATGAGCATAGTGGTCGGCCATCAGATGTTGACAACGATCAATTAAGAACTTTAGTCGAAGCCAATCCACGAACAACTGTTCTAGAACTTGCTTCTGAATTAGACGTAACGTGTACAATGATTTCCAACTACTTGAGAGATATTAGAAAGGAAAAACAATTTGATAAATTGTTGCCTTACGAATTGCCTGACACCCAAAAGCAACGCTGTTATGACGTCTTATCGTCCCTTCTTTTACACAACAAGAACGACCCGTTTCTCAACCAGATTGTGACTTGCGATAAAAAAGGGGATTCTTTGTGATAACCAGCAACACTTAGTACAGTGGTTAAATGCCGACAAAGCTCTACAACATTTCCCAAAGCCAGAGTTGCACCAAAAGAAGGCCATGCTGACTGTCTCATCCATTAGTGTTTTTTAAATGCAGACGAAACTATTACGGCAGAGAAGTATTGCCAACAAATGGATGAACTGCATCAAAAACTTTGACAGCAACACTCAGCATTAGTCAACAGAAAAAGCCCAATTCTCCTCCATGACAATGTCTGATCGCACGTTGTTAAACCGACACTGCAGAAGTTGAATCTATTAGCTTACAAAACTGTCCCATCCTCCATACTCTCCAGACCTCTCCTCTATTGACTACCACTTTTTCTAGCATCTCGATAACTTTCTGCGTAAGAAATGCTTAAAAAACATAATCGATATCAAAAACGCCTTTACCAACTTTATCGCCACCAGAACGCAAGATTTTTACGTTACTGACATAAATACAATAGTTTTGTGTTGCCAAAAGTCTGTTGATTCTGATGGTGCTTATTTTGATCAATAAATTTTTATTTCAGCCGAGATATGTTCATCTGAATTTAAAAGTTAAAAACCGTAAGAACTTTCTTGTCTACCTTATATATATATATATATATATATATATATATATATATATATATATATATGTGTGTGTGTGTGTGTGATTTAGGAAAACTGGTACCCGGAATACTCGTTCATTCTTGCTAGGTAGGAAAACTGGTTCATTATTGAATAAATATCGATTGAAAACACATTTTATGACCGTAATTGAAGGAGATATTGTTTTTAAAAGAGAATACACGTCCCATAATATTAAAAAAAATATTTTTACTTGTTTACTGTTGTTTTAACAAAATAAAATTGATTTGTCTAAATGTTCATTTTTTACCTAGTTTTGTAAGTTTTTAGTGGTTCAACTTATTTTGAAGAGTTTATTTAGTTAAAAAAAAAAAACAAAACAAGTAATGTCGAGTGTTACTTTTGAACAAAAAATGTCCGACATGAGATAATCACGTCTTAGGAGTCTCGATAATCGCTCAAAAATAGAAAATTAAAGAAAATACTGAGGTAGATATAGTTTTAATACAAGAAGTGTTTTCGGTGGAAGGTGCTACTGCTGTGCTTATGTATTTTTGGGGCTGCATTATTTTTAAATAGTTTTTTAAAGGTTAAATTCAAGTTTCACAATATCTTTTTTTAATTAAATTATTAGGTGGAAGCACACAATAGTTACAAAACACCCTCCCCACCCCATGATAAGAATGGCTTTCGAAATAACGTTATTATTTCAGTGCGATATCAAAAATACACGAGAACAATCGTTTCTTTTTTGTTTCGTAATAACAAGAATTTTTTAAACTAAATTAATTCTTTTGAATAAAATATTTGCTTTCTTTGATAATACGTAAGTGTTTTATTTCTTTCTTTTTTGTTTCGTAATAACACAAAAAATGCTAATTAAAACTAAGGTATGTTTTAAATTGAATATATGGTTTCGTTTTTCGTGTTTTGACTCTGTGACTCCGTGATCAAGTTTTTTTTTTAAACAAGAGTAAACAAGTAAAAATAATTTTTAAAATTATTATGGAGGTGCGTAGTTGCCTTTAAAAAAATATCTCCTTCAATAACGGCCATACAATGTGTTTTAATCGATATTTATTCAATAATGGACCAGTTTTCCTACCTAGCAAAAATGAACGAGTTTTCTGAATGAATTTTCCAGGTACGAGTTTCTGAGTACAATTTTTTTCCAGGGGTGAGTTTTCCGACACCATATATATATATATATATATATATATATATATATATATATATATATATATATATATATATATATATAAAAGTTAATATATTAAATTGGTTGTTGCAAGTATATATATTTTTGCAAGTATATACACACACATATATATACAGATACACATATATAAATGCATATATTTATACACACACACACACATATATATATATATCTATATAAATCTATACATATATATATATATATATGTATCTATATAAATCTATACACACACACATATATATACATGTATATACGTGTATGTATATATATATACATATATAATATATATACATATATATATACATATATAATATATATATATACATGTATATATATACAAACATGTATATATATACATACATATATATACACATATATATATACATACTTATATATACATACATATATATATACATACATATATATATATACACATACATATATATATACATACATATATACATACATATATATATACATACATATATATATACATATATATATATGCATATATATATATACATATATATATGCATATATATACATATATATATATATATGCATATATATACATATATATACACACATATATATACATATATATATACATATATATATATATTTATATAAAATGGGTTAATAAATTCCAACGAAAGAAAGATGTATATTTAAATAAGGGAGTAGTCACCAACAATGTGTATTTTTTAACATTATTTTATTATTCTGTGTCTTGATTTTTCATTGAGAATTATGTTTGGATCATTGTAATAATGTTTTTAAGTCATTGAAATCGTTTACGCGCGTTTCAGACGGTCTGTGATGCGTCCTCGTCAGAAATTATTTTCAAATGTGTAAAAATGGCGATTTTCGTAGTTAGTTTGAAGTTTCTCCAAGGGGTGGAGGCTTGTAAGTGTTTATTATACATTGGTATGCTGAATTTTTATTGCTTTTTTATTTGGTTTGTCCAGGGAGACTTTGACCTCGCTGTAGTCAGTCGCTATCTCTTTCTGCTAATGTTTTTTTCTTTTCCTTTAGGGTGGGGTAGGGTGTGTGTATGTGTGTGTGTGCGTGCGTGTGTGTGTGTGTGTGCGTGTGTGTGTTTGCTTTTATTGGTTTGGGAATGTGTATATTGTTTTATAGTATTTTGGGGTTACTTGCTTCCTTAGGAAGGCGGCTGTGGTCCGAGGTCGTTACTAATGTGTATGTGTGGGGAGGGGGGACTGGCTCTTCTGAAGTAAGGGTAGGGGTGCTTTCATTCTATTTTGATATTTATTTTTTGGATTCTTGGATTTTAATATTGTGATTTTTCGTTTTAGTCTTATATTATGTTTGTTTAGAAAGAGGGGTGTATTTAAAATAGGGGATTTTTTAATGTTTCTATTTATTTGTCTCCCCATGTGGGTATGGCCAGACCCAGGATCGGTTCCTAGTGTGGGGAAGATTTTGTTCCCCAGAGGGGGGGCATTCGAGGGGGTGTAGGTATGGGAGGGGGATGATAGAAGGGAAGATAGTCGTTTCAGTCATGAGAGGGTTTTCCTCCCCTGACTGAGGAGGGAGCGAGGTGTTGGAACAGATATTATACTATGGTTCTAGGTGTCTCCTAGTGTTGTTGGTTTCGAGGTTAAGTAGGGTTGGTATTGTTCAGTGTGTTGTATTAGAGATAGGGGTGTTATGTCTGTGTGTGGTTGTATGCGCGCACGTGTGTGTGTTTTAATGTGTCGGTTCTGATTTATGTGTGGGTGTGTGTATGTGTATGGGTGTGCATGCGAGTGTACTTTGCATTTCATGTTTTTGTGTGATGATATTAGGTTCTGTTCAGTTCAGGAGTGAATCTGGTGATGAAGTTTTTTTCCTGTGTAAGTAAATAAAAATAATTGTCTGTTTGGAAGATTGGCATTATTTTGAAGCTGTTTCCACTGCTTGTGTGTACGTGTTTTGAAACATAGAGGTGTCTGTTATCTGCAATTTTGATGTTACTCTTATGTAAGGCCACTCTATTGCTGAAATTTTTGGTGGCACCTATGTAGGATTTGTTGCATGTTGTGCATCTTAGTGCATATACTACATTTCTGGAGGTGCAATTTAGATCCTTTTTTATTTTGAATGTTTGTGCTGGGTTTTTGAATGTGTATGTGTTACCTTCTATTATTATGTCACATACTCCACATCGCGGTTTGTTGCATTTTGTAACTCCTTTTGTAGTATGTGGGACGAGTTTTGAGGAAGTTAGGATGTGTTTTAAGTTTTTGGGTTGGCGTTTGCTTTTTATTATTTTTGTTGTTTTAAGTATGTTGTTTAGTTTGTCATTCTGATTGAGGAGGATAAGGTTTTTTGTTATCTGTGTGAATAGTTCTGGGTTGTTTGTGTTGTGTGTAGAGACGTATGCTAGAATTTGTTCTTTGTTGTGTTCTTTTGGGGTTCTTAGTTGGTCTATTGGAATTTTTTCAGCCAGTTCAATACCTTTCTGTATTAGTGGTAGTGGGTATCCTCTTTTCCGCAGTGTTATTTGTAGTTCATTCAGTCTAGTTGAACAGAGGTGTCTGTCTGTTACTATGGTGCAGACTCTACGTGCTAGGGAGTAGGGTATTGATTTTAGACAGTTTTTAGGATGGTGGCTTTTGAAGTGGAGTTATTGTTGAGTGTCTGTGGGTTTGTGGTAGATGTCTGTGATTATGTTGTTGTTTTTTATTGTTACTAGGATGTCTAGGAAAGGTAGTTCTGTGGGGCTTTGTTCTAGTGTGAAGTTTATTTTTGGGTGTAGATTTTGTAGCAAAGTGTGGAGTTCTTTGATATCTCCCATGAGGTTCTCCAGAGGATAAAGCAGTCGTCTAGGTATCTTTTCCAAGATTTTATGAAGAGTGTTTTTATATTGTGCCCGTACTTTTGCTCTATCCTTTCATAAAGGGTCTCTTCTAGGAAGGCGAGTGTAAGGGTGGCATATGTCGGTGCCATTTTGGTACCCATTGCTGTGCCTAGTATTTGGATGTAGTTGTCTTTATTGCATTGAAAGGAGTTGTTGTTGAGAATTATGTCGATGCTATCAATCACGAATTGTTTATTGATTCAATAAACAGCTTTAAGAGTAAAGAACGCTTTGTGGAAGCGTTGTCGGCAGCTCTCGTTACTCTTGCTTCTCTTTATTTGTCACTCAGTCCTCATTTTTTTTTAATGAGTGATTTTTCTGACAAAGGGAGAAGAAAAAGCTGTATTCAAGGTTGGCAGTATTTTGCATGAACAGTCGACAGAGATGGCGGAAATTTTCTGTTTCTATGTCTATCCTTGTAGCCATGTCACTAGTAAGGGTGCTGGAGGTAAACGTTTTATCTGGGCTGACGTTATCCGCCTGATAGTCAGGGACCCGAACCTTGGATTAAACACTAAGAAGGCTGTCCTATTAGCAGGTCCAAAGTAGTGGGTCTGCTGTATTGCCATTTGGTGAATGGATTCTGGACCATGCAGTAGCTTCTGGTGGGGCCTCTCGATGCCGTATTAGTGGGTAATTGTTACGGCTTTACCTTATGTTCTACAAAAAAAAAAAAAAAAATTCTTTGTTACTTTTCTCTCTTACTTTCCCTCTCTGTCCTGCTCTAAGCAAGTCTGACGACCTAGTCCACAAACTCCAAAACTCCATCATGACAAGGTTCAATAAAAAATACACGATTAAACCCGGATCTGAAACTTCCAACGTAGACCCCCACTACCATGTCTCCTTCTCCAACATCAGGGGTCTATGTTCTAACCTTCCAGAGGTTGAAGCCCAATTACAGGAGACTAAACCAGACCTTTTATTTTTAAGCGAAACCAGAATTGGACAGACTATTTCCCTAAATGAGTTCGTAATTAAAGGATATGCTAACTTAACTTCCAAATCTGACCCCCAAGATCGCCATAGGCATGGAATATATGCCTATATTAAAGATGGCTTTCCAAGTGGTAGCAAAGTCTCAAGAGAAGATCCTAACTTACCTTATATGTGCTTCTGGGTTGCACTAGCTCGCGGTACTACATTTATATTTACTTTCTATCGCCCTCACAACAGCGGAGTTACTATCTTTAAAAGCATATCTGAGAAAATTGACCAAGTTCTATCAGCTTATCCTTCAGCTAACATTCACGTATGTGGAGACTTCAATGTTCACAATGTGGAATGGTTGACCCACTCAAACAAGACCGATGATGAGGGGAGGTTCTGTCATGATTTCTCCATTGCTTATGACCTCACTCAGATTGTTCACGAACCAACCCGTGTGCCCGACAATAACGGCCAGTATGCGAGTCTCCTAGACCTTTTTCTCACAACTTGCCCTGAACTATGTTCAGTTTCCATTCTGTCTCCTCTTGGATCTTCCGATCACTCAGTTGTATCAATTAGGATAAAAATGAAATGTAATAAGTCCTCAAATGTACCTCTCCATCATACAGTATATCGATACATTATGGCTGACTGGGATAGTTTCCGTACATTTATATTGGATCTTCCTCTGCGTTCCATGTTTAAAAAGGATGTGTCCTCTATAGTATTAGACCTGACGGAATGGTTAATTGTAGGTATAGACCATTTCATACCCTCGGAAATGTTCCAGCAAAAACCTAACAGCTATGGTTTTCTCCAGAATGTGCTATTGCGCACAGAAATCACTTTTTCCACTGCTTCTAACATAATAGATGTATGGAAACTAAAGCCGCTTTCAGGAATGCCATTGTAAGAAAGTAATATAGAATGCAAGATATGCTCAGTCCATCAAGTCCAAAGTAGCTGAGCAACGGCTTGGTTCCCACCAGTTTTGGCAAATAGCAAACAGAATCCTGAACAGAAGCGTGTGCTCTATCCCAACTATCATCAATGGACCTGAGGTAATCTCGTCAGCATCAGACAAAGCCAACTCTTTGCCAAGAACTTTGCAGCTAATTCTACCATTTGTGACCAAGGCCGCCAACCCCCAATATTTCCTCCTGTATCAGAAAACACGCTATGTGATATATAAATATCTGTACGTGATGTTGCCAAGCTAATCAAAAACCTTGATTCCAGTAAAGCAATCGGCCCTGACGGTATTCCAATTATAGTACTCAAAAAACTTCAACCTGAACTAGCGCCCATACTTACAAAACTGTTTAAATGTTGTCTTAAGAAGAATTGCTTCCTATCACCCTGAAAAATCTCATCAGTATGCCCTGTATTTAAGAATTCAGGTGATCGCTCATCCCCCTCTCAGTACAGGCCAATAAGTCTCCTGTGCGTCATGAGTAAGTTGCTGGAATCTGTGTTGAATAGAGAAGTAATCAACTATCTCAGCAAAAATAACCTTCTTAGTGATACACAATATGTTTTCCGTTCTGCTAGATCTACAGCAGATGTGCTTACAGTTATATCGCATAGGATTAGCGAATCTCTCGACAGAGGCAACCTTTCTAGGGCTCTTGACATATCAAAAGCCTTTGATAGGGTATGGCATAAAGGTTTACTTCATAATATCTCCAGCTATGGTATAGCTGGAAATGTCTTCTTAATTATTAAATCATTTCTCTCTGATAGGTTCATAAGAGTAGTAGCTGATGGGCAAAAATCGGAAGCTCACAGTATTAATGCTGGAGTCCCTCAGGGGTCCATCCTGGGCTCAACTCTTTTCCTGATCTACATTAATGATCTTCCAAATCACATCCTTACATCATTCGTAGACATTTTTGCTGATGACAGTACCATCTATGGTAGCACATCTAAAATGGTAAACGACCAAGTTCTCTCCGATTCTCTCTCCTCTGATCTTGATCACGTTGTACAGTGGGGAAAGGAGTGGCTGGTTACTTTTAATGCATCTAAAACCAAGCTTCTATCTTTACATCATCAACGTTCTGATCCCCATCTGGCATCAATTAAAATGAATGGCTCTCGTCTTGGGGAGGCCTCAAGTTTTGACAAGCTTCTGGGCTTGACCTTTACTTCTGATCTTAAATGGAATACGTACATCAAATCTGTTGCCAAGGCTGCTGAAAAAATGGTGGGATCCTTCTATCGATCCAGTAGATATCTCACTACTGATGCAATTCTCTATCTATATAAGAGCCAGATACGTCCAAGTATGGAATACTGTTGCCACATATGGGCAGGAGCTGCTAGAAAAAACTTGTCCTGCCTTGATAGGGTTCAAAATAGACTTCGTGGCCTGGTGGGAGATGTCCTTTTCTCTTCGCTGCAACCTCTATCTCACAGAAGAGATGTTGCGAGTTTGTCTCTGCTTTATCGTTATTTTCATGGAAAGTGTTCGACTGAGCTTCAATCTATGGTCCCCCCTCGCCAAACTTTCACAAGAAACACTAGACTAGCTGAAAACATTATCAATAATTTTCCCCACTCTTTATCTGTGCCTAAACCTAAACATAGATTCCATCATCAAAGCTTCTTTCTTAGAACTGCACGCCTGTGGAAATGTCTTCCGTTTTCCTGCTTTTCAGCTGTCTATAATATGGTTGTCCTCAAGTCCAACGTGAACAAGTTTCCGATGAGCCATTCCACGCCGTTAACAAATTTACCGAACTTCCATTACTAATGATTACTATATTGTCCTTTTGACTGCTGTACACTCTTTAACCCTTATCCTTGAGTGGCCTATCGGCCTTGATAAGTGGTGACGCCTATGTAAAAAAAACAAAACAAAAAAAAAACCCTCGTTATGTCCAACTACATTAACAAGTCGTTATACGACGAAACCGCTGGTTGTAGAATGGCTACAGTTGTCACTTCCACTCCTCATTTATACTATATGAAAAGGGAGATAACAAGTTCGTCTTTGTCAGCTCTAAAGAGCTCACTTTTCAACGAAGAGTAATACTAATAGTCGATAATGTGAACAAATATTATATATATATATGTGTGTGTGTATGTGTGTGTGCGTGCGTGTGTATATATCCCTCAAATCTGTGGCCTTGATGGAAATAGGGTACGATTATGAATATCTCCAGTATCAAATAATCTTTATACACTGTGAAATTAACTTTATGCATAAAAACCAAAGAGGAGAGATTATAACATATGAGAAATATTTTGAATCAAGTCTCCCCTTGTTGTTATTTCAGATCATTTGAAACCATAGCAGCAAGTTTTAGCCTCCTCTCCACAAAAGCTATAGGTTTGGAGGAAATATCAGATATTTTGTAATTCATATGCAAAACTAAGAAAACAAATGATACACAATATTTTATGGCTGTAATGATTGAAACACTTTATGGCTGTAAATTAGTGCTAAAAATAGGCCCTGGATGATAGATGATTCCCTTAATGTGTGATCTTAAGGGCAAATGTCACATGGCCCACTACACAATTCAAGTCATTACCTTTCCAACGAAACTTCATTTGTTAAATTCTGATGAATATTCGCTCAGATTTGGAACTTATAAAATTGCCAAAAAAATGTGGTATATCTATGGATATATCTATATTGGTAGTCAAATTAAATATTGAAATGCTCATATCTTTGGTTCTCTGGGACGGAACTACATGAAAATTTGCAGGCTTTTTCAAGATTATAAGTCTATTCTATGGTTAAAATTTTATTACAATTGGTAAAAAGAACCTATATTTTATAACCAATAAAATATGTCCAAATTTGCCTACATTCGTATGTTAGTGTCCTGCAGGCCAGCTTCAGTTTTGCTGCTTCGGTTGTCTCCTCTTTGGCCTTGCCAGGCCACTAGGAGAGAGAGAGAGAGAGAGAGAGAGAGAGAGAGAGAGAGAGTGAAAGTTTTATTTACATCCGTGATAAGCGTAATAACTTAAGGTTCTGACTGCTTGAAACAGCTTTAAACAGTCACTATATTGAACAGCAGTGATAGCGCGAAACAGCTTTTTCAATCTTAAAAAGTTACAGAGGCAGACACTGCATTTTTCTCTAACGCGTAGTATCATTAAGAGCGATTGTTTCTATTCTTCTGCGTTCATTACCATCTCTTCCTCTCTCTCCTCCTCCTCCTCTCTCTCTCCCCCTCTTCCCCCTTCTCTCTTTGTGACGATGTTGGGCAAGAAGTGAGACAAGCAAACACTGAGTGATTGAAGAACTGGGGTTCAGAAAGTGCACCCCAAAAAAAAAGAAAAGAGGAAATTGGCGGATGAGAGCCGAAGGTAAAAGTTGATCTGACGGATTATACGTGGAGTTTTGTCATTTGTTCGCGTGAAGACGGATAGGCGCCGCAGGGTTGTTCCCCCCCCCCCCCATTTGATCTCTCATTTTGAAACTCGGAAACAGGCAGTCAGCCAAGATACGATTGTGTATTGTGGAAACCCCGCATGGCCGTGGCCCACGGTTTGTCGCGATGACGGAAAGGAAAGCAAAGAAACGAGACGAGGAAAGCCCCCCCCTCCCCTCCACAAAAAACTTTGAATCTGTAAGAAGAAATATAAAGAAGCGGAAGAGGAAAGTTGTATGGGAAGGGGAGAAAGAGCAAAAGGAAACAATTTTTTAGGAAAGCTGAATAAGAAGAGAAGGTCAAAACGAAGAAGATTGTGTTTAGGAAAAAGAAAAACAATAGAGAAAATGTATGCGTGTATTATGAGAGGAAGATATATATATATATATATATATATATATATATATATATATATATATATGTATATATATATATAATGTTCCCTATCTTGAGTTGAGCATATTGGGAAGTGATATGTAAACTGCCTTTAGCGTATTAAGCCCTTTGTGTAAAAAAGTTGAGCTTAAGCTTGGACAATGTCAAAACATTGTTAATACACTACCCGGCATAGCAGCAGCAGCAGCAGCAGCAGCCGAATAGCGCTAACTGTCGGTTGGGTGGTCGAGTTTCGATCCTGGCTTGAGGTAGCTACTGGTCTAGCCGCACTGATGAGCTGTGATAAAAGAAAAAAAAAATAAAGAAGGAGCAGGACAGAAAAAATCAGGAGGAAAAAAAGAAGGAAAAAAGTAAAGGAAAGTAAAGAGAAAAAGAATAAAGGAAAAGAAGAGAATGTAGAGAAGAAGAAGAAGAAGAAGAAGAAGAAGAATCAGGAAAAGGAAAAAATGAGGGAAGAAAAAATAGTCGGGAATGCAGGATGAGAGAGAGAGAGAGAGAGAGAGAAAGAGAGAGAGATAGGAAGAGGAGAATATAGAGAAGTAGAAGAGTTAAATAAAGAAGATAGTACACATACCTCATCGAAGATCAAATTCATGTTTAGTAGATGAAATATTGCAAGGGAGACAATTCCTGCTCTACTGCACCGAAATAAGTTATGTTATCATCTGCCATACAATAGAACCCCGGGATACGGCATGAAAAAATTAATAACAAAACACAGTGCATATATAAAACACACACACAAAAAAAATCAAATGACATTATAATACCGCAACCAGGGACCGGAAAAACGTATTCCACATTGTAACCTATAAAAAGTATCCTAGGGCCACCGTATCCCGGGGTTCTACTGTATTTGGAATCAAATCAACGCTGCAAAAAATTGAGATAGAACAGTTTTTTTTTTTGATGATCAGTTCTCCCTAGTCATTTGTTTCCTCATGAGAGCAAAGCGACAACACCAGATTGGTTTTGAACGCAGAGAAAATCCAGCTCCTCAAAACAGAGCACCAATAAAATTTGCCAAGCAATAACAAAATAAATACTATTTAAAATAATTTTCCTTTTTCAAAATAATTAAATAAATTTTACAAAATAAAAGTACAAGGTTTCTTGTTAAATCATTGAAGGTTTAGAATGACGGTTACGCCTCGACTGTTTCGTTTTTACTGAAATCGATGTTTTTAAAAATCCAGGGGCTTTTTTTCTATATGAAATGCATAGATATCTCCGTTTTCCATTGAATTCTCTTTTACCAAATGTTGAGTCAGTAAAAAAGTAAAGAGCAGTAAATTTTCTCCTCGCAGTCAACTCAACTGTGTGACATCGTTTATTTTTCTTGCGACTTTTTTTAAACTAGGTTATTGGAGATAGAATAATATTCACGGTGGAACGATAAAAGTGTCGCCCTAAAGAAAACATCACTACAACACTATTTGAAAACTTTCATTGAAAAAAAATCAATTTAGATAACTTGAGAATGTAGTAAAGCTGACATCTATTCAATGTAGCCGCCGTCATCCTCAATCACCTGGATACGGGCATATTGCTCGGAGCATGCCTTTACTACAAGCGCTGTCGAGTGCTCGGCGAGTACTCGGCGGATGGCGGCGATCAGGCTGGCTTTGGTGTTTTGGGAGGTCATGTTGGTGATGTTGTCGACGTATGACCAAACGAAGTAGTCCAACGGGTTCAGGTCGTGGGGAGGAGGGGCCAGTGAAAGAAGGGTACAAAATTGTAACATTCTTCTGAAGCCAAGCTTGGGTCTCTTTGGACTTGTTGACCGGTTGCCACACCCAGGATTTGCAAACGGCCACCTAATGGCACCTGGGGATCACCACACTCTTCAGCGCATCCAGGTACACTTTGATGTTGACTTTCAAGCCGACTTCGAAGATATAGCCTTCATTTGAAACCACACCAAAAACCATAACCCTGGCCGGATTTTTTTTTTTTTTTTTTACACGGTGGTCACCACTTATCAAGGCCCGGAAGCCACTCAGGGAGCTGAGCCCTCAAACGTTGAAACGTCCGGATTTGCATTTTGAGGGTTCTCTTTTCAGAACTTGGATCGATAGAGAGCATGAATTGTACAGCGGCGCATCTCCAATCTCGCTAGTTGAATATTGTGCCACTTTTAGACATGATAGAAGGCTTCTAGCATTCTTGAGATTTGTGCACAACTAGCCAACTAGTATATGGTCGGCAACAAAATAAGAAAACGGGTTTTCATCAAACAGAAATGGAATCATGGCATCTTTTCTAGGGCGACAATTTTATCGTTCCACTCTGCAGACGTCATGAAACCACAACCGCACTAAATGTGTTTTAGTAAATGTGGTTAGTAAATGTGTTTTAGTAAAATTTAAAGTGGCTGGGAGGTGATTTGGTTCTCGCAATTTTTTTTTTTGGGGGGGGAGAATGGGGAAAACAGGGCACTGAACTGATATAAATTTCTATTATGGACCAGATGTGATTTCATCAACATCAGAGTAAACCAAGCTTTTTGCCAAGAACAAATTCCAGACTAAGTGTCACCTTATTTCAGGAAGTTCTCCTCTAAATGAAATATGCTCTCAGTGATATCTATATATCCGCCAAGAACCTTAATGTCAGCAAGCTAATTGTTCGTAAAATCCATTCCAGCTATTGTCATTAAGAACCCGCTAATAAAACTTACTCCGATACTTAAAAAGGTATTTAATCATTGCTTTGGACAACTTTTTCGGTCTCTCCAAAAAAATCCAAATACTGATGAGCAATCCTCTTTTTCAGTAGAGACTCATATCGCTCCTGTGCTATGAATCTTCATCGTATCTTAAGAATCCGAAGAAGGTCTTAACGGATTCCAGGAATTCAACTTGTTTATCCTGCTAAGTGCCATAATTTGAGACAACACCACTAAGACGGATGCGCTTTTGCTCGTATAATCCAAGAGAGAGAGAGAGAGAGAGAGAGAGAGCGAGAGAGAGAGAGAGAGAGAGAGAGAGAGATAGGAAGAGGAGAATATAGAGAAGTAGAAGAGTTAAATAAAGAAGATAGTACACATACCTCATCGAAGATCAAATTCATGTTTAGTAGATGAAATATTGCAAGGGAGACAATTCCTGCTCTACTGCACCGAAATAAGTTATGTTATCATCTGCCATACAATAGAACCCCGGGATACGGCATGAAAAATTAATAACAAAATACTAAGTGAATCATATTTGAGCTTTGAATATTATGTTATTTGGAATATAATGGTATTTTGAATATTATGTTATTTTTAATATTTAGTTATCATGAATATTTATTTTTATTTTTTTGAATATTTTGTTATTTAATATATATATATTTTTTAAATATTATTTTAATTTGAATAGTATATAAATTTAAATATTATGTTGTTTAAAATATTTATTTATGTTGAATATTATATTAATTGGAATATTATATTATTTTAAATATTTAGTTATTTTAAATATTATGTTATTTGAATATTATGTTATTTGAAATATTGTGTTTTGTTGAAGATTGCTATTTTAAATATTATGTTAATTTAAATATTTATTTGAATATTTAGTTTATTTTAATATTTACATATTTTGAATATTATGTTATATTTAATATTTAGTTCTTTTTAACATTTTGTTACTTTGAATATTTAGTTAATTCAGTTTTTTTTAATATTTAGATGTTTTGGATATTATGTGAGTTCAATAATTTCGTTATTTTGTATATTTTGGTCATTTTAAATATTATTTTTTGAATATTTAGTTATTTTGAATATGATATTATTTGGAATATTTAAACATTTTGAATATTACTTTATTTTAAATATGCAGTTATTTTGAATATTATTTTTATTTAAATTTTATTTTATTTTGAATATTTAGATATTTTGAATATTTAGTGTTGCGATATTTTTGATTCATAATGGGGTATGATCTCCCACAGTCGGGCGATTCTATTTATAAACGATGCTGCTAGGAACTGACGAATCGAATTAATTCACGTTCTGCTACCAACCAATCAGAAACCAGAATTACTCCATAAATATTAACCTTTTCTGTAGCAATTTCGCATGTTTTTCCGTCTCGACACGGTAATAATATTTTGCTCTGTGGAATTGTCTACTGCAAACAAGTCACCTCTCAGGACTTGTGTGTAACAACGAACCATCGGAAACTGTTCTGTCTACTGCAAACCAGTCACCTCTCAAAACTTGTTTAGAACAACGAACCATCTGAAACGTTTCTGAAACTAAACATGGCTTACACTTCTAGATTTTGAATATTTTGAATATTTATATATTTTGAATGTTTAAATATTTTTAATATTGAACTTTGACCACTTCGCAGCCAAGTTTTCGACCAAAATCCGATTAAAAAGCTTTTCCTATGTTTGAATACACTTTATGTAAAATTTCAAATGTTTAGACAAAAAATTGGCCGAGTAATTCGGTAGAGACCGAAGAGGCCAACTTTTTAAAAAACTTTGTCATCAATTTTGACCTCTTAACTATTATTGTTTTGGGCTCAAATCAAACTAAAAAGTTTCATCCATTTCTACGTAACCCACATTTCAAGTTTCTGGGCTCAAAATTGGCGGAGGAGTTAGGTAGATTTTTCAAAGGTAAAATCATTGAACTTTGACCCCTTGACAGCCAAATTTCTGGCGGAAAACGGATTTAAAAGATTTTCCCAAATCTCAATACCTTTTATATAAAATATCGAGTCTGTACTCTTGAAATTGGCAGAGTAGTTTGGTAGGGAAATGTACACACGCAGACACACACATACAGAAGACAATTTCACCTTAAAAGTTATATAGATGTAGTTATTTTGCATACTTAGTTATTTGGAATATTATGTTATTTAAAATATTTAGTTATGTGGAATATTTAGTTATTTTAAATAGTTTATTGTTTTGAATATTTAATTATTTTGAATATTTAGTTATTTTGAATGTTGAATTATTTTAAATATTTACTTTTTTTGAATATTTAGTTATTTTAAATATTTTTCTATTTTGAATATTTAGTTAGTTTGAATATCTAGTTATTTTGAATATTTAGTTATTTTGAATATTTAGTGATTTTAAATATTTAGTTATTTTAAATATTTAGTTATTTTGAATATTTTGTTATTTTAAATATTTAATTATTTTTAATATTTAGTTATTTTGAATGTTGAATTATTTTAAATATTTACTTTTTTTGAATATTTAGTTATTTTAAATATTTTTCTATTTTGAATATTTAGTTATTTTGAATATCTAGTTATTTTGAATATTTTGTTATTTTAAATATTTTGTTATTTTGAATATTTAGTTATTTTAAATATTTTGTTATTTTGAATATTTTGTTATTTTAAATATTTTGTTATTTTGAATATCTAGTTATTTTAAATATTTTGTTATTTTAAATATTTTGTTATTTTGAATATTAAGTTATTTGAAATATTTTGTTATTTTGAATATTAAGTTATTTTAAATATTTTGTTATTTTGAATATTTTGTTATTTTAAATATTTTGTTATTTTAAATATTTTTTTATTTTGAATATTTTGTTATTTTAAATATTTAGTTATTTTGAATATTTTGTTATTTTGAATATTTTGTTATTTTAAATATTTAGTTATTTTGAATATTTAGTTATTTTGAATATTTTGTTATTTTAAATATTTAGTTATTTTGAATATTTAGTTATTTTGAATATTTAGTTATTTTGAATATCTAGTTATTTTGAATATTTTGTTATTTTAAATATTTTGTTATTTTGAATATTAAGTTATTTTAAATATTTTGTTATTTTGAATATTTTGTTATTTTAAATATTTTGTTATTTTGAATATCTAGTTATTTTAAATATTTTGTTATTTTAAATATTTTGTTATTTTGAATATTAAGTTATTTGAAATATTTTGTTATTTTGAATATTAAGTTATTTTAAATATTTTGTTATTTTGAATATTTTGTTATTTTAAATATTTTGTTATTTTAAATATTTTTTTATTTTGAATATTTTGTTATTTTAAATATTTAGTTATTTTGAATATTTAGTTATTTTGAATATTTTGTTATTTTAAATATTTAGTTATTTTGAATATTTAGTTATTTTGAATATTTTGTTATTTTAAATATTTAGTTATTTTGAATATTTAGTTATTTTGAATATTTTGTTATTTTGAATATTTTGTTATTTTAAATATTTTGTTATTTTAAATATTTTGTTATTTTAAATATTTAGTTATTTTGAATATTTTGTTATTTTGAATATTTTGTTATTTTAAATATTTAGTTATTTTGAATATTTAGTTATTTTGAATATTTTGTTATTTTAAATATTTAGTTATTTTGAATATTTAGTTATTTTGAATATTTTGTTATTTTGAATATTTTGTTATTTTAAATATTTTGTTATTTTAAATATTTTTTTATTTTGAATATTTTGTTATTTTAAATATTTAGTTATTTTGAATATTTTGTTATTTTGAATATTTTGTTATTTTAAATATTTAGTTATTTTGAATATTTAGTTATTTTGAATATTAAGCTATTTTGAATATTAAGTTATTTTGATTATGTTATTTTGAATATTGAATTATTTATTATTATTTAGTTATTTTGATTATTTCGTTATTTTTTAAAATTTTGTTTATTTTAAATATTTAGTTTTTTAATATTATGTTTTTTTTATATTATGTTATTTTTAAAATTTAGTTATTTTTAGTATTTTCTTTTCATATTTAGTTATTTTAAATATCATATTACTTGAATATTTTTTTTTGAGTATTATATTATTTCAAAAATTTAGTTATTTTGAATATTTTGTTATTTTAAATATTAAGTTATTCAGAATATTATGTTATTTTGAATATTTAGTTACTTTAATATTTAGTTACTTTTAATATTTTTTTTTTAATATTATGTTATTTTAAATAATTTGTTATTTTAAATATTTAGTTATTTTGAATATTTAGTTATTTTGAATATTTAGTTATTTTTAATATATTTTTATTTTGTACATTATGTTATTTTTAATATTTAGTTTTTTTTTTTAGAATATTGCGTCATCTTAAATGTTTATTTATTTTAAATATAACATATTTTTTAATATTATGTTATATTGAATATTTAGTTCTCTTGAATATTATGTTTTTTTTTTATACATTATTTAATTCTATTGAATATTATGTTAATTTAATATTATGTTTTATTGAATATTTAGTTAGGGTTTACTTGAAGGTGGAAATATCTTCATGTCAGGTTTTCCTTAAGAACTCTTGTACAAAAGAGACCTTATACACTTGAGGATGATTTCACGTAGACATTCAAGTTCTCTTCGCCCCGAATGAAGGCAGAAGTGAAAAGTAAATAATTAAAGATGAAAATATTCTAAACGGTGAAAAAAAATCACTTCGCGAGCAATAGAGATAAGATATAAACGATCGCACATAAGAAAGGAAACAGCTGCTACACTTTGACTTATTTATTCGCAAATATAAAATATAATTCTATTTAAAAATTAGGTATAGCGTATAGATGGGTGTCGGTGTCCATCTTCTGCATGGGCATATTCGCATAATTTCTTTCATTGTTTCACAATTTGTCTTTCACTTTCCCGTCAGCAATCGCCACAATAACACATTTACTTTTAGAGACTAGCTGACTTATCGGTTTAATTGACCTAATCGATTTAATTGACCTAATCGATTTGATTGAATTTTGCTTACAAAACAATACTCGATCCTACGCGAAAAGCAGGTTTTCAAGTTGTCTGAACCGGATGGTCACAGTAAGTCACCGGAACACGCGGGCATTCAGTAAAAAAAAAAGAAGGAGACGAATGGTAGCGGTGATGAGGAGGAGGAGAAAGCGAAAGAGGAGAAGGAATAGGAGAGAGAGAGAGAGAGAGAGAGAGGTGTGAGGAGGATGTAAAAGAGAATAGAGAATGGATAAAGACATGAACAGAAGAAAAGAAGAAATGAGACGCACAGTGAAAAAAAAAGAAAGAAAGTAAAAAGAGAAATGCAAAGGAAATATAGAAGGAGAATGTAAAAGAAAAGTAAAAGATAATAATAGAGAAGAAAGAAAAGAAAGCATAAACGAGAAAAGGAATCTAATAAATAAATATAAGTCATAAATAAAATAATAATAAATACAAGGAAAATAAGAAGAATGAAAAGAATAAAAAGGAAGACAAAACAGACCAGCAGCATATGAAGAAGAATAATATAGAAAAAAGAAGAACGAAGAGAAGACACGAAAACTCTAAATATTTCTAGTTACGTTTTGTTTAACAAGTCAAGCTATCGTTTCAGCAAGTAAACTCACATGAGCAACGTTTGTCATATTTAAAATCAAATGTACCGAAGCTATAAAAACTGAAGATAAAATCATTGCCCATTGAAGCTGAAAAGGAGAGAGAGAGAGAGAGAGAGGGAGAGAGAGAGAGAGAGAGAGAGAGAGAGAGAGAGAGAGAGAGAGAGAGAGAAGCGGGAGTGGAAGATGTTACGCAAGATTCTTGAGATGCGTTCTGTAGGGTTAACGAAAACGTCACTACGAAAAAAAAAAAAAAAAAAAAAGAAAAACAAAAGAAAAAAAAATAACGATTGCCTTTTCAATCTGGTTTCTGATCATCCAGCGATCGTTTGACACTCACCGCCGTGACCCTGACCGTTGCTGGGTGGCGCGGTTATAAGGCAATCGGTACAGATTCTTTCCCTCAACGGTAACCAGGCATCTTTTGTCTTTGATCGCGGAGGTTGCTGGGTGGCCAAAGGTTTGAGTTAGGATAAGGTTGGGATGGTTCTTCTCAGGCTCACTACAGAATTGTTCTGAGTCAGTTTGGCGCGGGCTTACTGATCGCGAAATTAGTTGATTAGTCATCTCTTCCCGAGCAAAATGGGGTGCGTGATTAACTTAATGAAAACCGTCGGGGTCAGTGTAATCGATTATGCCGAGTTAACATCCAATCGGATTTATTATGGTTCAGTTACGCACTGTGAACTTGTGTTTGGGTGTGTTTACTGCACTAACCGTAATTGTCCGCTCGTTGTCTTCGTCAGAATTCAGTGCTTGATTAGAACGTTGGCCGTAGAGTCAATCATATGGTCTCGGTCACTGCTATAGACCACATGATAACTAAAAAATAGAACTGAATAGTCAGTATTCAAAAGAATATTCCGCACCCCTAAAGATCACTATTTAATGAAATTCAAAATATGACGGTTAAAAGATCAGAAACGTAATAGTTTTTTTTTATTTTTTAAATAAACATTCATCTATTTAAAGTTTCTAATTTTCAGCTTAGAACAAAACTCTCATCAAGATTTTTTTAGACAATACATTTTTCATATGTTGCATGATATAGTTCGGCGCAGTCTATATTTGTCGAGTTCAACCGCCAGGTTTTGAATTTTATTTTCTCCGTGCTTCTAAAAAGTGGATTTCTGTTCATTTTTACACTATTTAATGTTTTATTTTGAGAGCTTTAAAATGACACATATTATCTGTGCCAAAACGACAGAGTCAGAATAAAAGTAGTGACTTTTCAACAGAACACAAAACAAGATACAATAACAATTCTAATTGTACCAAGATCCCGATCAAAGCAAAACTCCCCAACAAGAAGGTGCACAGCATGCTGCCAGATAACTCAATCGCTTAACCCTTACCTGTGTTTTTCCGCATATGTTATTAAAAATATGAATTATTTAAGTAACTTTTAAAGACGTTTAAGACTGTGATGACTTGGCGAAGAGATTAACCAAGTATCCTCATAACAACAGCGCCACTGCTAAACACCTTATTAACCAAGATTCTTGTTCTCGCATCTTATTGTGAAAAACTTTAGTAGACACACAGCTATTCTTAAACATACCACTAACAAGCATAAACTTCATAAATCACAACTAATGAACCAAACGTTAATAGAATAAATAAATGACAACTAATAAAACAAACGTTAATAAAATAAATAAATCAAAACTGATTAACCAAACGTTATTAAAATAAATAAATAACAACTAATAAACCAAACGTTATTAAAATAAATAAATAACTAATGAACCAAACGATACAAAATAAATAAATCACGACTAATAAACTAAAAGTTAATAAAATAAATAAATAACAACTAAGAAACCACAACGTTTATACAATAAATCACAACTATTACCTCAAGCTTAATAAAATAAATAAATAACAACTAATGAACCAAACGTTAAAAAAAGAAATACATCACAACTAATAAACCAAACTTCAATAAAATAAATAAATCCTAAGAAACACAACATTAATAAAATAAATAAATAACAACTAATAAACCAAATGTTAATAAAATAAACAAATAACAACTAATGAACCAAACGTAATTAAAATAAATATATCACAAGTAAGAAACCATAACGTTAATAAAATAAATAAATAACCACTAACAAACTAAAAGTTAATAAAATAAACAAATAACAACTAATGAACCAAACGTTAAAAAAAAAATAAATAAATTACGACTAAGAAACCAAACCTTAAAAAATAAACAAATCTCAACTAATAAACCACAATGCTAATAAAAAATAAATTACAACTAATCAACCAGAACGTAAATAAAATAAACTAATAAACCAAGCGTGAATAAAATAAATAAATCCCAACTAAGAAACTACAACGTAATAAAACAAATAAATAACAGCTACTCAATCACAACCAATATAAAATAAATAAATCACAACTAATAAACCACAATGTCAATAAAATAAATAAATCACAACTAATGAACCAAAAGTTAATAAAATAAATAAATAACAACTAAGAAACCAAAAGTTAATAAAATAAATAAATCACAACGAGTAAACCAAACGTTGATAAATAAATAAATAAATAAAAACTGAGAAACCAAACGTAAATAAATAAATAAATAACAACAAAGAAATCACAACGTTAATAAAATAAATAAATAACGACTAAGAAAACAAACGTTAATAAAATAAACAAATCACAACTAATGAACCAAACGTTAATAAAATAAATAAATAACAACAAATAAACAACGTAAATAAAATAACTAAATAACAACTAATAGACTAAAAGTTAATAAAATACATTAATCAAAACTGATGAACCAAACGTTATTTAATAAATCAATTACAACTAATAAAGCAAACGTTAATAAAATAAATAAATAACAACTAATGAACCAAACGTTATAAAAATAAATAAATAACGACTATTAAACCAAACGTAAATAAAATAAATAAATAACAACTAAGAAACCACAACATTTATAAAATAAATAAATCACAACTAATAAACAAAACGTTAATAAAATAAATAAATCACAATTATTACCCAAGCGTTAATAAAATAAAATAAATCACAACTAATGAACCTAACGTTAAAAAAGGAATAAATCACAACTAATAAACAATCTTCAATAAAATTAATAAACCACAACTAATGAACCAAACGTGAATAAAATAAATAAATCACAACTAATGTACCAAACGGTAAGAAAGCAAATAAATAAAAAATAATATACCGAACCTTAATAAAATAAATAAATCACAACTAATAAACCAACGTTAATAAAAAATAAATAGATAACAAATGAACCAAACGTTAATAAAATAAATAAATAAATAAAAAACAACTAATGAAAAAAACGTTAATAAAATAAATAAATAACAACTAAGAAATGAACCGTAAATAAAATAAACAAAAAAAACAACAACTAATAAACCAAACGTTATTAAAATAAATTAATCACAACTAATAAAGCAAACGTTAATAAAATAAATAAATAACCACTAATAAGCCAAAAGTATATAAAAATAAACAAATAATAACTAATGAACCAAACGTTAAAAAATGATTAAATAACAACTAAGAAAGCAAACGTGAATAAAATAAATAAATAACTACTACTAAAACAAACGTTAATAAAATAAATATGTAACTACTAAGAAATCAAACGTTAATAAAATAAATAAATCACAACTAAGAAACCACAACGTTAATAAAATAAATAAATCACAACTAATCAACATCAACGTTTATAAATAAATAAATCACAACAAATAAACCAAAGGTTAATAAAATAAATAAATCAAAACTTATAAACCAAACGTTAATAAAATACACAAATCACGACTAATCAACCACAACGTTAATAAAATAAATAAATAACAACTAATAAACCAAACGTTTATAAAATAAATAAATCACAACTAATTAAGCAAGCGTTAATAAAGGAAATAAATCACGACGAATAAACCAAACGTAAATAAACTAAATAAATCACAACAAATAAACCATAACTTTATAAAATAAATCAATCACAACTAATGAACCCAACTTTAATAAAATAAATAAATCAGGACTAAGAAACAAAACGTTAATATAATAAATAAATCACGACTAATAAACGAAATGTTAATAAAATAAATCACACGTAATGAACCAAACCATAATAAAATAAATAAATAAAAACTAATGAACAAATGTTAATAAATAAATCACAACTAATGAACCAAACGTTATTTAAATAATCAATAACAATAAACCAAACGTTAATAACATAAATCACAACTAATGAGCCAATCGTTAACAAACTAAATAAATCACAACTAATGAACCAAACGTTGACAAACTAAATAAATCACAACTAATAAACCAAACGTTAATAAAATAAATCAATCAGAAATAAGAAACCACAAATTTTATAAAATAAATAAATATCAACTAATTAACAAAACGTTAATAAAGGAAATAAATCAAGACTAAGAAACCAAACCGTAATAAACTTAATAAATCACAACTAATAAACCAAAACTTTATAAAATAAATAAATTACAACTAATAAACTAAGCCTTAATGTAATATATAAATCACAACTTATGAACCAAACGTTTATAAAATAAATAAATAAACACTAATGAACTAAATGTTAATACAATAAATAAATAACAACTAACAAACCAAACGTTAATAAAATAAATAAATCACAACTAAAAAACCAAACGTTTATAAAATTAATCACAACTAATAAACCAAACGATTATAAAATAATTCACAACTAATGAACCAAACGTTAATCAGATTAATCACAACTAATGACCCTAATATTAATAAAACAAATAAATAAAAACTAATAAACAAAACGTTAATAAAATAAATCACAACTAATAAACCAAACGTTAATAAAATAAATAAATCAAAACTAACCAACCAACCATTAATAAAATAAATCACAACTAATTAAGCAAACGTTAATAAAATAGATAAATCACAACTAATAAACCAAACGTTAATAAAATAAATCACAACTAATGAACCAAACCTTATTAAAATAAATAAATAACAACTAATTAACCAAACGTTAATAAAATAAATAAATCACAACTAATAAACCAAACGTTAATAAAATAAATCACAACTAATAAACCAAACTTTAATAAAATAAATAAATCACAACTAATAAACCAAACGTTAATAAAATAAACAAATCACAACTAATAAACCAAACGTCAATAAAAAAAATCACAGCTACTAAACCAAACGTTAATAAAATAAATCACAACTAATAAACCAAACGTTAATAAAATAAATCACAACTAATTAACCAAACGTTAATAAAATAAATAAATAACAACTAATAAACCAAACGTTAATAAAATAAATAAATCGCAACTAATAAACAAAACGTTAATAAAATAAATCACAACTAATTAATCAAACGTTATTAAAATAAATAAATAACAACTAATAAACCAAACGTTAATAAAATAAATAAATCACGATTAAGACACCAAGCGTTAATAAAATAAATAAATAAACAACTATCAGCTAATAAACTAAACATTATTAAAATAAATAAATGACAACTAATAACCAAACGTTAATAAAATAAATAAATGACAACTAATAACCAAACGTTAATAAAATAAATAAATCACAACTAATAACCAAACGTTAATAAAATAAATAAATCACAACTAATAACCAAACGTTAATAAAATAAATAAATGACAACTAATAGCCAAACGTTAATAAAATAAATAAATGACAACTAATAACCAAACGTTAATAAAATAAATAAATCACAACTAATAACCAAACGTTAATAAAATAAATAAATGACAACTAATAACCAAACGTTAATAAAATAAATAAATGACAACTAATAACCAAACGTTAATAAAATAAATAAATGACAACTAATAACCAAACGTTAATAAAATAAATAAATGACAACTAATAACCAAACGTTAATAAAATAAATAAATGACAACTAATAACCAAACGTTAATAAAATAAATAAATGACAACTAATAGCCAAACGTTAATAAAATAAATAAATGACAACTAATAACCAAACGTTAATAAAATAAATAAATGACAACTAATAACCAAACGTTAATAAAATAAATAAATGACAACTAATAACCAAACGTTAATAAAATAAATAAATGACAACTAATAACCAAACGTTAATAAAATAAATAAATGACAACTAATAACCAAACGTTAATAAAATAAATAAATGACAACTAATAACCAAACGTTAATAAAATAAATAAATGACAACTAATAACCAAACGTTAATAAAATAAAAAAATGACAACTAATAACCAAACGTTAATAAAATAAATAAATTACAACTAATAACCAAACGTTAATAAAATAAATAAGTGACAACTAAGAAATAAAACTTTAATAAAATAAATCTCTGTAACTTCTAAAATGTCTTTTAAAGTGACATAAAATAATTAATACATTTAATAAGTGAGGTTAGAAAAAACACACTTTTATAAATATCCTAAAATCAGTTCTGTAAATTATCTTTCCGTGGCGTTTATGTGTGGTGTTAGCTTCCACATCCAAGGAGTTTCCTTAATATTTCTGCAGTTTTTATTATTGAAATTTGTTGTATCTTTCCTTCCATCCCTCAGGTTCCAATCTCTCCCAATCGATTTTAGAAAGTGTTTTGGTATCGTTCCTAGTGCTCCTACTATTAATGGTGTTATTTTTTATTTTCTTCATTCTCCAGATCCATTTGAGCTCTCTGGCTAGTTCCCTGCATTTGCTCCGCTTTTTCAGTCTTCTTGGTCCTCACTCTATGGACGGCAAAGTCTACAACGTGAAAGGAATTTTCCTTCTTATTAACTATTATGATATCCGGTCTTCTTGCTTGGATGGGTTTATCCGTTTGTATATCCATGTCCCATAGGATTTTGTGACTTTCGTTTTCCAGTATTATGCTGGTTTTTGTCTGTGTGTCCAAGATGCATTTGCTTGCATAATTGACAATTTACTGCCTTCCCCACTTGATCGTGTCTATTTTTTATATTCTTTTTGGGCTAGTTTGCTGCATTCACTTATTATATGTCTTTTTTAATTTCTTTGTCAACAGAATTTGCATTTGCTGTTTTCTTGTGTCGTGTCGATCCTTGCTTTGATGTGGTTAGTTATAATTAAGTTATCTTGCTGTCATTAGTGATTCAGTTTCCCTGTTAAGGTTTCCTTTTTGTAGCCATTTCCAAGTGTTTACGTTAGTCTCTTCTTTTGTCATTCTTACGAATCGTCCATGTAACTGTTTATCTTCTCATTTTTCTTTTCCCGTCTTAATCCTCGTCTCCTTTTCTATCTTGTTTGTTTCTTCCGTATCTCTTGCTGCAGTAATTATCCTTTCGGTGTTCTGCATTATGTATTTCACTAATTCTGTTTTTGCGTTATGTGCACACTCTTCTATCCCGACCAGCCCTCTTCCTCCGTCTTTCCTTTTTACGTAGAGTCGGTCAGTATCATCCTTCAAGTGTAGTGCATTATGCACCGTCATGAGTTTTCTAGTCTTTTGGTTGAGATTCCTTGGTTCTTCTTTGGCTCAGCTTATAAATGGTGCAGAGTATCTTATTAGTGACACTGGCCACGTGTTTATTCCTTTAATTAGACTTCGACTATTTAGTTTGGTTTCGAGGAGTTTTCTTGTTCTTCTGAAGTATTCTTTTTGCTTAATTTCATTTTTTTTTTAATATATCATTTTATTTTTTATTTTATTTCGACATCTTTAGCCCTATTTTTTTTTAGTTATATTAATTTCTATATTTATAATTTTTCAGTTAAAATACGTTTAATAATGTCAAGTGATGTAAATTAAATTCGAAACTCCACGTTGTTTTTTCTTTTTGTTTATTTTTCGAATGATTAGTTAACAGCTAAAACTAATTAATTCAGTAAAATATTTTTATAATGAGTGACGATGTTAATAATTTGAATAAATAGGGGTTGTTTTCTTTTTCTATTCATTTCAGAAGTAAGTCTGAGGTGGTTTTCTACTAGCTATTTGCTTTCTCACTTAATTAGAAAAGGGCATGTGTTTTCTCTGGTAACTTTTGCGTGACAAGATACATATATTTATTTATTTATAAATAAATGCAGCTTCATTATTATTATTATTATTATTATTATTATTATTATTATTATTATTATTATTATTATTATTATCATCATTATTATTATTATTATTATTATTATTATTATTATAGTGCGAGTGATATATATATAAATATTTATGTATATATGTATATATATGTATATATACATATTTATGTATATATGTATATATATATGTATATATGTATATATATATGCATATATATACATATTTATGTATATATATACATATTTATGTATATATATATATATATATATGTATATATATATATATATTAAAATTGTCACTATTTATTAAAAAATATTATAGTTACAGTGCCCTTCTAAGTTAAGCCCTATTTAGAGAATTGGGGGAAAACGATGAATTACGAATACGCATCATTCTAGTTGTCTGTTATTGAATACTCACATGACTGCTGATTATGGCAGCCCACTGATATGATTTCATAAGGACATAATTTCCTTTTATTTAAATATTAATTGCCGGTGACCTAGAGAAAAGGCATAAACCCGCAAGGCCAAGATTGGCTGTGTTGACTGTGTTCGAATTTCTCAATTATTATTTTATACACTGATTAGTGTATAAAAATGAAACACTGGTGTATGTAAGTATAAAAATTGTTAATATTTCTTTAAAATATTAGTCACACACACACACACACACACACACACACATACACACACACACACACACACACACACAGATATGTATATCATACAAACAAAGCATTAATAGAATGTATTGTTAATAGTTGAATGAGTTGGCATTTGATTTCTAAGTGTGAATGTTTGGCTTCTGGACTAAAAAAAAAAAAAAATGGAGGAAATAGCTACGATGTGTTTGCTTAGATGAAAGACCAGCGAAAGTCTGGTACATCAAATAGGAAACGATAGAAAAAAGTTAGGAATGACTAATGGCCTCAGGGGTGACTTTTATCTTATCGATTAGTTTTGACTGCGCACAAGAAGCGAAAACGAGGCAAAAGGAAACAATATGGCGGATGGATTGATGCGTGTAAAACGATCATATTTTTTTCGACTTCCAATTTAATATGTTTTTCTAGATGCGTCCGTTTATTTGTACGACCGACATTGTCGGTTCATCCGTCATACTGAAGTTTGAAAATTATTTTTCGCTAAACGCACAGATTGCATGATACTTGCCGTGTCCAGTGATTCTCTATAAGACAGCATGTCAGACGACCGATAGGTTTGTCGAACTTTAATTTGAAATGGTACATTCGTCAGTCTGTCACGTTTAAAATTGAACCGTCCTTTTCATTGGTCTATCACGTTTAAAATTGAAATAGCACTTTTTTTTCGGACTATCAAGACTATTTGTGCCACTCTTAAATCTTAAATGACATTTTTATTGGCATGTTACGTTTTAATTCTTAATTGTAATTTCGTTTGTTTGTCATGCTCAAATTATAAAATGACATTTTCCTTGGCTTGTCACACTTAAAATTGCGATGTCACTTTCGTCAGTTTTCAAAGCTAAGCTAAAAAATGGTAATTTTGTCGATTTGTTACGCTTAAATTAAAATAGCACTTTCGTTAGTCTGTCACGCTTAAATTTGAAATTGCATTCTCGTTATTATATCACACTTAAAATTGAAATCGCACTTTCGTCTGTCTCAGGCATGTTTGAAACAGCACTTTCGTTGGCCCGTCACGCTTAAATTTAAAATGACACTTTTGTTCGTCTTTCAAGCTTAAAATAACTTCCGTTAGTCTGCTATTGTTAAATGCGTAGATTGAGTTAGACATTTTAGATGCGTTCATACATCCCGATAAGGGGATCTGCTCATCAGATCGTCTGTCACGTCAGTTTGAAATTGAATTTTTGTTGGTCTGTCCAACTTAAATTTGAAATAGCTTTTCGCTACTTTGTTTCTACTTAAGTTTGAAATACCATTTTCAGCGATAACGGCGCACATTGTTCGACTCTTAATTTGGATGCAGGAAAGAAACGTTTACAAAATCTGCCCATTGATTGGTCTATAGCATTTTAGATCTGTTGAGCTAAATTTTTAAAAAGAGTTTTCACTCTGAAACTTGCAGAATGAATGGAGAGATCTTAGTTTATATGGTTCTAAAGTTCCTCGATGTAAAGATCTATATGTTGATTGGTCTATCACACTCAAATAGAATTTCCTTGTGTGTATCAGGCTGAAGAATGAAATGGCGGTGTTTTTCTCCTGTCATGCTCGAGTAAGAAGTTACAGTTTGATCCGTCATTGAGACAAGTTGAAGTAAGGAAAGACAGATTAATCTGCCACTTTAAGAAAATGACAGTTTATTTGGTCTGTCATGCTGCTGTGCAAAATAGCAGTCAGTTTGCTTTGTCACCCTGAAGTAGAAAATAGCAGTTTGTTTTGTCTGTCACACTGAAAGAAGACATGGGATTTTTTATTGTCTATCACACTAAAAAAAGACATGGGATTTTTTGTCCGTCACACTGAATCTTTCAGTGTGACGGACAAAAAAGGCGTGGGAATTTGTTTTGTCTGTCACATTGAAAGAAGACATGGGAATTTGTTTTGTCTGTCACATTGAAAGAAGACATGGGAATTTGTTTTGTCTGTCACATTGAAAGAAGACATAGGGAATTTTTTGTCTGTCACACTCAAAGAAGACATGGAAATTTCTTTTGTCTGTCACACTAATGGAAGACATGTAGGGATAATCTGCCAGTATAAAAAAATGGCTGTTTGTTTGGCCTGTCAGGCTTTAATAAAATATAACGGTTTACTTGGTCTGATAAGCTTTAGTAAGAAATGACAATTTTGTTTTGTCTGTTACGCTAAACTTCGAACTGGAATTTTGAGCGCTAAACGCGCAGATTAAATGGACGCAGCTTAAGAATAACTATTCTTGCGTTTATTTTCTTGTTCGTTTTGTTTTTATTTCTGATAATAATTCTCCGCCATTTTCCGCTTTTTTTAAAAATATTTTCCTCCGCCTCTTTACTCCCACGCAGAGAACACCAGGAAATAAAACCAAATAAAAAACAAACAAACAAAAAAAACAAAAACTAAAAAAAAAAGCAAACAAACAAACGAAATGGCGACCAAACTCTCACCGTCTGGGCTTTCTCTATGAAGACGGGACGTTTATTTTTAAATCGATCTTCGCGTTGATTTCTCAGGAGTTTTTAGTACATAGTTACACCCACATGCGCTGCAGCCTCTTTTTGTGTTTCTTTGTCTCAATGAAGTTTCCATTGTCTGTCTCGCTTTCAGAGATACATACACGCACGTGCACATTGAGCCACCCTGGCATTCAGTTGTAAGGCTCTACTGGGAGACAACTATTATACAATGCAACACAATCGAGTGTGCAAATGTCTGCACTGAACCATCTGAATATTTAGTATAGAAGCAAGTTCTGGAAACAGATACCAGAAAGAATTGTCGGAAATAAATCATACATCATCCACCATGACCACGCATAGAAAACAGAATTATTAATCCTGACATAGTGATATGGAAGAGGAGAGAGGAAGTCGCAATCCTAGTTGCAATCGGTGTCGGGTCAAATCATGTTGAGCGGGAGAAAAAAATAGTAAGGTCTAATGTACGACATGAAAAGAAATTGGAATCGTAGGAAGATCTCCATCATTCCAGTAATTATAGGAGAAAGTGGGCCCATGATAAAGAATTTCAAAAACTACCAAGCGAATACAATCGGTGAACCAAGTGCAAGAAAGATACAAATAATTGCGCTTAAATGGGCAGTTAAATTCTTATATATATATATATATATATATATATATATATATATATATATATATATATATATATATATATATATATATATACAGGGTGTCCCAGAAGTCGCGCACCATGTAGATTTATGTAAAAACAAATATGAATATCAATGAATACCAATTTTATTAATCAAAATCACAATAGATGTTCAAATTGTTCACCTTCAGCCTGGATACATGCATCGATTCTCTTTATTTCTTTATTTCTGTGTTTTAAGAAAACGATGTACTGATGATTTGCTAATCGTAAGCTCCTGGCTTATTCTCCTTACTGATTTCACGGGGCTTCTAGCAACATTCGCCAAAACCATAGTTGACGTTTCCTCATCAGTTACATTCTTTCGTCGACCACATCTCTTGCGGTCAGCAACTGAACCTGTTTCTTGGAAACGTTTGATCAAACGGCAGACAGTGGTATGGCTCAATGGTTTTTCTCGCTCGGGATGAGTGCGGTTGAATTCTTTAGCTACCGAGCGGTATGTAGCCCCATCTCTTCCAAACATAAAAATCAATTTAACTCTTTCTTGCATTGTTAATTTCTCGCACATATCGAAAAAAATCTGAAACAAAAAAAATATAAATATAAATATATGGTGCGCGACTTCTGGGCCGAATAAAATCTGAAAAAAAAAAAAAATATAAATATAAATATATGGTGCGCGACTTCTGGGACACCCTGTATATATATATATATATATATATATATATATATATATATATATATATATATATATATATATATATATATATATATATATGCGAGGTGCCCTCAATAAGTTTCCAGACATTTTGTACAAACATTTAAAATTGTCGTAGACTCTTGAAAATTCAGCATGTTATTCTTATACATCTTATAAGATGACTGACCAATTTTTATGATTTCGGGTTCTTACTCCTTGCGAATATTGGTTATCACCTAAGCTCAAGGAAAACCTTAGAGGTTATGAGGCAATTGAGGAATTAATTTATGTGGGGAAGAGTTTCTTTTTTTTTATCTTTTGAACTTCGGAACATATAAAAAACTCATCAGGAGAAATAACTCTACCCGTTTCTAAAAAATCGATGTCGGAAATAATAATTCCAAATAAACTAAATATATTATCAATATAATTATTATTTAAAGTTGATGAAATAACAATCTTAAATAGACCACTCTCGCTAGAAACTTTAACTAACATACATCGATTTTCCTTATATGCAAATGAGGTAACCTTTTAATCATATATTTAAATGAAATATTAAATTAATCGACCTTTTGTATATATTAATCAAATTGTGAACAAGCAAACAAACAAACAAACAGACAGGAATACGAATATATGTATATATATATATATATATATATATATATATATATATATATATATCCCTCGCTATGTATATATATATATATATATATATATATATATATATATATATATATATATATATATATATATATCCGTGTATATTTGCTTCCTTGGTATTTTGCTCGCTAGTCAGTGAAACCTGCAAGTTCGTGCTAACATGCCTTGTCGTTTATGCCGGAATGAAAGTTGTCTATAAGGCAATGTAATAAACGAAATATTATAATTACGAAATACAGGAAACGGACAAAAAACAATAAATACATAAAGAAATAGAAATATGAAGAAATAACGGAGACGAGAGTGAGTATAAGAAAAAGCAGTTTCACGTAGATGAATTAATATAATGATTTAATATAAAATCGGAAAAGTCCAGAAATGCAAAAGTTTTGTAAAGAAACGAATGGATATGTAAAAAATGGCGGTGTGTTTATAAATGTCGAACCGTTCGTTTAATGGTGGAAGATCCGAATATCAGAATATATGAGAATGTCTATTGAGTAGCATGCCGGGTTTCGGTAAGGGAGAAATTATTATTTATAAATAGGAATATGTAAAAGCTATGCCATGTGTATGTGTCTAATAATCAGTTAAGAGCGTTTATAACCCAGCAGAGTAGGAATATGTAGAAATGGTGTCGATGTTTAGTGGTAGCGGTGGAAGCACAGAATAGAGAGAAAAATAGGAACTACTTCCTCTAAAGATGGTGAGATTGTGATCGTGGCGGCGCTTGGAACTAATATAATATCTTATTATAACGCCTAAGTGTTTGTATAATATCGTTCTAAAGTTACATAAGGTAGTGGCTAATAGTGTAGACATAATAAATTTGTATGTGGCATGTTACATCGTAGAAATGGGAAAAAATAACTAAATAAACACTCACACACGAAGAAAAGCAAGTTCAGAAATACTTTTGGTAAAATTCATTGATAAATGAATTGATTTGTTTTGATATACACACAAATAATGTGAAAAAAAGAAGGAATGCATTTTAGATACACGGAGAAATTTGGGGTCATCTATTATTGTTATAAAATTTGTGTCAATGTTTAGAGTTCGATCACGGTTTTGGACATGCGTATGACGTCATGGAGAAATTAATTCTCAATATAGTTTGCTGGTTTTAGACAGACAGTCAAAGTCGGGTCGAGACAGGGTCGAGAGTCAAGTCGGACGGGTCCCCCTTTAGAAGCGAAGGGTTAGAACATTAAACATGTAATTCTACTTTGAATTCCTGAATGTGAAATCATTGCGGTCGAATGTAATAAAGGAATATCTCATATTTTGTGTTTTCGTGTCGTCGATTCTACCAAATTGAAGGTCATGTGAAACATCCTTTATGTGAACATTGTCTCCCCCATCGCATTAATGAACTTTGTGTATAAACCTCATCCTTAATAATGTGTCTCTCCATCTTAAGAAATGTGTCTCCCTCTCTATCATGAGTAATGACTGTCCCGTCCCCCCTTGTGTTAAAGAACCGATCCCTCCTCTCTAAAACATGTGTTAAAAAGAAACATTCACAGAACTGCATAAATGTCTCTATCTTTTATCTCCCCTCATCGAAGTGTATATGTACCCATTGTCTCTAAATATAACCCCCGTCTATACAACATTCCGACACAGAAAACAGCAATTCTTCCCCCTTTGTCAGAAACATGGCTTATGGATTGTGAAGACTAATGGACAAAATAAGGGAAGCGAGAGTTATGAAACTGCCGAAAATGAACGCATGGTCTGATTTCTACTCTACTTAGTGTGACCCTGACCTGGTTATGACAATCATTATTGTAATATTCAGTCCCATAAGATCACCAAGGATAAAAATTGATGCGGATATCTGTCTATCTATCTATCTATCTATCTATCTATCTATCTATCTATTTATCTATTCAATGAAATTCTTAAAATAGTTTATATTGGGAGTTATTTATTGTAATAATAATAAAGTGTAGCAATGGGTTTTAACTGAAGATGTTTACATAAATTAGCTAGGTTAAATATTAACAAAATAACCTTGAACAGGCGTACATGACAAGGAGGTCACGTTAAGGAGACGTGTCTTTTAATTGGTTACGTCACCGGAACTGAGATCAAGAGGTCGGGAAGTTTAGGATCGAAGAGTTAGAGTTTGATCACGAAAGTAAACAGACGGGAGTTGGAGCTTGGTCACGGGAGTGAACAGACGGCCAGGAAGCGAAGGTGGGCAGAACAAAAATATGAACAAGAAATACAGACTCTGTGAAGATCATTTGAGACAACTGAAATAAATTTATATTTAAAAATAAAGTGTTGTTCTGTGGTTTCACAAAAGAAGGAACAACAGACGTCTCAATTGGATGGTGTTGGTCATTTCATGTTTCGTCACGGAGCTCAGCAGTGAATATAGAAGAACTCTTGAAGAAAAAAGGTATGAAGCATGTGTTATTCTTCTTATAAATGAACTGTAATATATACCCGTGTGTAACTCTCTGATACAACATGACTCAGTTTATACGTCGATATCATATCCCCTGGTTAAACAACAATACATAAAATTTATACGTTTTTATCTAATCCCGTTATAAAAACAAAATAATATCCCCCACCTCACTATGTAACATAGATAACTGTTTTAATATCTCACCCAATATATAACAAGAACAGTTAGAAACACGTATACGGTTGTAGATTATTATGGAATGACATAATTAAAACTATAGAATAACCTAATAAGTGGTAGGTGTATTGCTTTTTTTTATGAAAACATATATAGAGATTAAACGTTAAAATAATGACGTCACCAATTGTTCGTTCTTAATTCGTTAAATAACGATAATGGAGATATGGCGATGAAAGTCACACAATTTAGCGTTCGTTATGGACATACAACGACCAAAAAATGCTTTGAAGCTTGTTTTAGTTTATTAAGGTTGTTAAGGCTAATTTGAACGCTGATTACATTTCAAATTACCTTTCTCGGATTTCATTGGCGGAACTTTCAAAGTAAATAGAGACGCCATGGCCGCATCATTTTCCAATTATGAGTTAACTGCTTTTCGGCCCGGCACACATCAAAAAATAAAAAGAGTGAGATTGAAATTTGATACATCTTCAAAGAATCGATGAGGATGAGGAGGTGAACATACTCGTAAATGAGGCCGATTATAGCCGTTAATATTAATCTGGTAGTCGTGACTTCTTTCTAGTTTTCGTCTCATGTGCTGATGTGCGTTGTAAAAGGCTCAATTTTAATTGTCTTTACTTAATTATTATATGATGTTCTGTTTAAAGTAGACGATCGTATTTATAATCAAAACAGAATGTAGTAAAATTTTTGCTAAGATTCAAACAATATTGGTTTATAGTTATATATAATTATGTTTTTGCTGGGAAAGGTTGTGGAAAGAATATAAATAGTGCAGATATATATATATATATATAGATAGAGAGAGAAAGAGAGAGGAGACAAGTACATATATATATATAGATATATATCTATATCTATCTTTCTATCTATGTGCCTATAAATCTGGTTTTCTTTTGTGTGTATTGATATTCCTATTAAAAACCCTCTTTTCTATTTATTTGAAAAGAAAATACAATTTTGTTATATCTTGGTTGTGGAATTGCATTCACTAGCAAACGATCTAGCTAATTTGCATATTCTTTTAAACATTCATTTTAATTTATTCCCTATTAGTTGCTTCATTTTTTTAATGGGATAATCATCTTTAGTTAACTATTACGTGTAATTATATTCATGCAGATATTCTACATTATTTATACTTGCATAATATTTGCGTAAAAAGTTTATAGTAAACACAAAATTGTTTCCATATATATTTATGTATGCGTATATATTATTGTTAAACAAATCTATCTATCTATTATTTTTCTATCTATCTATCTTCTTCTATATTCACTCCTATAAATTCGTTTCTCTTTTGTGTGTATCGATATTCATATTAAAAACCCTCTTTTCTATTTATTTAAAAAGAAAATACAATGTTCTTATATATGGGTCGTAGAATTGCATTCACTAGCAAAAGATCTAGCTAATTTGCATATTCTTTTAAAAATTTATTTTAATTAATTCCCTATTAGTTTTTTCGGTTTTCTTATGGAATGATCATCTTTGGTCAACTATTACGTGTAATTATATTCATGCAGATGTTCTACATGATTTATACTTGCATAATATTTGCGTAAAAAGTGTGCAGTAAACACAAAATTGTTTCCATATATATTTATCTATACGTATATATTTTTGTTTTTCTATCTATCTATCTATCTATCTATCTATCTATCTATCTATCTATCTATCTATCTATCTATCTATCTATAAAAGTGAACGTGTCTGTGTGTCTGTGTACATTTTCCTTCGCAATAACTTTGTCAATTTTTAATCTACAGACTCGAAATTTGATATACAGGGTACTGAGATTTGGGAAAATCGATGTGATCGGTTTTCGACCAAAAATTTGGCTGTTAAGGGGTCAAATTCAACCTTTAAGAACTCTACCAAACTCCTCCCACAATTTGGGGTCTAAACACTTGAAATTTTAGATATAGGTTCCTTGAACATGGATCTAATTTAATAATTAATTTATTTTCTGGTCTAAATATTTGAAATTTTACATAAAATGTATTCAGAGATAGGGCAAGCTTTTTCATAGTTTTGGGTCGAAAATTTTTAGTTACCAATATATAAATGTATGTATGTATGTATGTATGTATGTATGTATGTATGTTTGCATGTCTGCCTAAAACTTTCAATAGAGGCGACGGATTTTACCAAGATCCTTATCGTTTTGAAGTTCGACCTTTCATACGGCAAATATCGATTAATTGGCTAAAAACATTAATATCTTCCCCTTCAACTAGGCACTTTTCTACAGGGGGAGGTAACTTCTTTCGCCGATATTTTTTAAAGTTATCCTCTCCTTTAGATTGTATAGGCTTATTTAAAAAAAAATGTCGCTTCCGGTTTGGCGGTGGGCGTAACAGTATGGACGTTAGGTTTTTACCTCGTTCTTTTTCTCCTTCTCGGTACGGATTCGAGCCTGCCTTCCTACTTCCACATTTTTTTTTGTTCAACAGACACATCCAAACACCCGGGGCAACGCCGGGCGAAATGTTAGTCTATATATATATATATATATATATATATATATATATATATATATATATATATATATATATAAAAGTGAAAGTGTCTGTGTATCTGTGTGTCTGTGTATCTCGGTATCTGTATGTCTGTGTATCTGTGTACATTTCCCTACACAATAACTCTGTCAATTTTTTGTCTACAGACTCAAAATTTGATAAACAGGGTACTGAGATTTGGGAAAATCGATGCGATCGCGTTTTGGTCAGAAATTTTCCGATTAAGAGGTCAAAGTTCAACGATTTGACCTTTGAGAACTCTACCAACTCCTCCGATAATTTTGGGTCTACGCACTTGAAATTTTGGATATAGATTCCTTGGACATGGATCTAACTTAATAATATGATTTGAGCCCAAAACAATAAATTTTAAGGGGTCATAATAGGGGTCAAAGTTAAAAAAAATTGACCTCTGCGGTCTCTTCCAAATTACTCAAACAATTTCTTGTCTAAATATTTGAAATTTTACATAAAGGATATTCAGAGATAGGGCAAGCTTTTTCATCAGTTTGGGTCAGAAATTTTTAGTTACCAATATATAAATGTATGTATGTATGTATGTATGTATGTTTGCATGTCTGCCTTAAACTTTCAATAGAGGCGACGGATTTTACCAAGATCAGTATCGTTTTGAAGTTCAACCTTTCATAGGACAAATATCGAAAAATTGGCTAAAAAAATTATATCTTCCCCTTCAACTAGGCACTTTTCTATGGGGGGGGGTCGCTTTTTTCGCCGATATTTTTCAAAATTATCCTCTCCTGTAGATTGTCTAGCCTTAATTTTAAAAAATGTCACTACCGGTTTGGCGGTGGTCATAACAGCATAAACATTAGTTTTCACCCCGTTCTTTTCGTCCTTTGCGGTACGGGTTCCAGCCTGACTTCCTACTACCACTTTTTTTATCAACATACACATACAAACACCCGGGCAACGCCGGGCGCCCATGCTAGTATATCTATAAAAGTGAACGTGTCTGTGTGTGTGTATCTGTGTACATTTCCCTACGCAATAACTCTGTCAATTTTTAGTCTATAGACTCGAAATTTGATATACAGTGTACTGACATTTGAGAAAATCTTCGTGATCGGTTTTCGGCCAGAGATTTGGCTATTAAGGAGTCAAAGTTCAACGATTTGACCTTTAAGAACTGTACCAAATTCCTCGGACAATTTTTGGTCTGAACACTTGAAATTTTAGATATAGGTTCCTTGGACATGGATCTTAGTTAATAACTTTATTTGAGCCCCAAACAATAAATGTTAAGGATCATAACAGAGGTAAAAAAAATGACGTTTTTTTTTTTTTTTTTTTTGCTTAACATACACCTCCAAACACCCGGGCAACGCCGGCCTGAAATGCTAGTCTATATATATATAAAAGTGAATGTGTCTGTGTGTCTGTGTGTGTCTGTGTACATTTCCCTACGCAATAACTCTACCAATTTTTAGTCTACAGACTCGAAATTTGATATACAGGGTACTGAGATTTTGGAAAATCGATGTGATCGGTTTTTGGCCAGAAATTTGGCGATAAAAGGGTTAAAGTTCAACGATTTGACCTTTGAGAATATATATATATATATATATATATATATATATATATATATATATATATATATATATATATGTATGCCTCTGCCTAGACCGGATGGATTTTTAAACATGATGAATAAACTCAAAACAAATTTAAAAACAAAATAAGAGGGTTAACAAATCGGTTTTGAAACTCGCTCAGCAGAGCTAAACAAGAATCGTTATGGCAATCTCATGAATTAAATAAGACGTTTCATTCGAAGTTCCGAGCAGATTCCCAAGTTCGACAGAAAGGTACCCGATATTATATATAAATTATTATTATTATTATTATTATTATTATTATTACATCTCTGATCCGGTCCCCAACGTTGAGTTAAACTTCAGTCTTAGCACTCGGATTCGTGATTAATTTGCTCTGTTCCGGTTTGTTCAAAGGGCGGGGGACTTAACCATCGAAGTAGCGCTACCCAACTGTCTCCCACCAAATGTCAGACCCCTGCGGCGAGGGCTTTCATATGGTATTGAGTCGGTTATAGGTAAAAGAAAGAAACAGATAACTGTATCCTCATTAGATCTTCCGTGCATACGGCTATCGAATGGTAAGGGTTCGGCACGCTAGCAGAAAGCAGAAATATTCAACTAAGTGAGAAAATTGGAAAGGAGCACACAAAATCCTGATAGTTGAATTTGATCATTTTTGGGGTGTCCGTTTTTTGTTTTTATTTTTCAATAGAACAATGAATGGCACTGTAATAAAAAACATGTAATTGACAGAAAGAAATAAAAGAAATATATATCAGCAAAAGTTCCTTCAATATTTCCATCATCAGAAGGCTCAACGGGGCTTAAAAACACAAGAAGGCTTTTGGGTAAAATATTCATTAGAAGGCCAGTCGAAGCTTGAGATACAAGAAAGCTCCGCTGGCTAAATGTTCGTTGGAAGACCAGTTGGGGCATTGAACACAAGAAAGCTCTGCTAGCTGAATAGTTCCTGATAGGATACGCAAAACGCAATGGGGATCACTCCACAGGAAGTGGGGATCAAAGATATGACACGAATATATTAGTAGCAAAGCCATTTAAATTAAAACGTCGAATACAATATTGGCTTTCCTTCGATAATTGTATCTTTCATTTAAACCTGATGTAGCGAGAAATATAAAATCACCAACCTGACCTCGAGTAATCCACTGATAAGATTTTAGTCCAGGCATACATATGCAATAAGTTAATAGAAGGTAGGCAATCGTATGCTTTTCCAAGGAGAGGTCATCCGACAGTGGCCCTTGTGCAAAACACTGTAAAGGTCTAATATAGTGGTTATCTGTTGACCTTTTTTTTTAATTCTTGTGGTGGCACCCACTCATTTACATATGTGGATAATATTACACATAAATAGCAAGACTCGGTTAGTCTGAGTGTGTTTTAACCAGAAGCCACCGAAGGCCGAGCCGAGAGCAGATATGTTTTCCAGCCAAGACTCTCTTACCTGACAACCATTATGTAAATATACTGTGAATATACTTTTTCTAATTCACTTATTATTGATCTACCTTTGTTTGTTGAGTCTTCATTTGTATTGCCTTATACGTTATTTGGTACAACCTGCAAACATAACAGTTGGCGACGAAGATGAACGTCAACCATAACATTAATATAATAAAGAATAACTATAAAATTACACCGAATGGGTCAGTTAAATTGTATGTTTAGTCTATTCGCCTTCCCCACTTATTTTACAAAGATTAAATATTAGTAAGTGTATTATGTAAAAAAAAGAAAAGAAAACAAGTGATACAGCTCAAGAAAACAGAACGAAGTGAAAAAAAGAGTGAATAACTAACGATAGAATATTGACATGTAATGATAGAAAACGTTTAATTGAATTACGAAAAGTTATGTCGGAAATTTTGTTTCCAATGTTATTTATACATACTTTTTATTTTTAAATAATTACGTACAAAAAGGTTAAAAAAAATTCTGACATCGATAAGAACATTGGATCGGAGGCGCTAATTCTAAATCCGCGGTGTGTCTTACTCTTAAACATAACTGTAATACATCGACAGATATATGCATGCAGACAACTTCGCTATATATATATATATATATATATATATATATATATATATATATATATATATATATATATATATATATATAGTCTTTGAAGTTTTTAACATTTGAAACTATACAAAAAATTACTTTTTATCATTCGTTAAAAAAACCCATCTAGTCAGTAAGTCATTTAATCACCTGCAATCACTGCATCAACTCTCTCGAATTTGCTATAATACCATTTTTTTTTTATTTTTCAAGGGATCATCAGTTGTTTACCATGAAACACTGTTTCGGGGATTTAAAAACAAAACAGTATATTACATCATGGCTCCCCAGCAGTGTTGATCAAACACCACCACCCTTAATCTTAGGAAGAAGACATGTTACAAAAATTTGATCCAATTTCCTATTCTTAATTGCAATTACTAACCTTTTCATAGTATAAAAATGAATTTCTTACCTGTGCGATTCATCAATTTCCACATTTAAAATGGATACATTTTTTAATTTATCAGTCTTGTATTTATAAGATTTGGATTAATCCATTTAACTACTTATCACCCCCACTATAATTAGTAGTTTGTATATTTACATTCTTATTTATTTAAAATTAGATATATAAAGGTTAAAAATATTTTATTTTTACATATATACATTTTTTTTTACATATATACATTTATATATATATATATATATATATATATATATATATATATATATATATATATATAATGATAATATGTTAAAAATAAATATTAATAATTACTTTTAAAACGTATACACGTGTTTCGAACTTACGTTCTTTTCAGTGTAGGAGATAATAATTACTGCTAATTGGAAAGTCGGCCTTGACCCCATAGATTGATATTCAACCTCCAGGCTATCAGAAATTAACACATTAATCGAAGGAAATTAAGTATGATAAGTGCCAAATCAGCGGGCATAAACAGTAAACTGACAACTGACGTCGAAATGTTATGCATACATGATGATTGCAATGTCTTGTCAGACGAGTTCCACTCCCTCAGACACTTAAAGTCCATGAGCCCCAAAATTACTTTTTTTTTAGTCCTACGGGTGAATTCACACGCTCAAGCAAGCATGACACTGAAGATAGTCATTGAGATCAATTATTACATGTTTCCAGCATTTCAAGCCTCCATGCGTCACAACTTTTTCATCGCCGCAGGACAACTTTTATAGACAAATGCCTGAGGGAGTATCTATACACAGATGATGTTACAGAGTCTTAGCTTTGTACGACAGCTAAGTCTCTCTCTCGGTTCTAAAATGTTGAGATCCAGCAACAAGGAAGAGCAAGATAGCCAACAACAAGTTAAACTGCAGACCAGCTTAATGCGGGTAATGGTATCCCGCTTTATGATTTTTTAAATTAGAGATTTGCTTCTCCTAGAAAGGTTGCCTCCACCACGGCTTACAGGAGTCCTACCCACCCCAACACACAAATACATACACACAAACATACACGGTGTTAGTTGCCCGTTGACCCTGAAAAAGGGTTCATTCGTCCTTTAGAAGGTCTTATTTTTAATCCTTCAGGGAGACTAGCCACCCTCCTCACCAAACATGTCGGGTGGGGGGTACCAGTTTAGTCGCCGGTGACCCGACCATGAGGCAGGTAGTACTGGGTTACATGGAACCAGTAGCATATGACATGACCTGACATAATCCTTCACACACACACACACACACACACACACACACACACACACACACACACACACACACACACACACACACACACATATATATATTGTAAGTTATGAAAATATGTATGGGAATTTAAGCTACACAGAACACACACACATACACATAAGTTATGAAAATATGTACGGTAATTTAAGCTACAAAGAATATTCCGCGTTATAGCTATAATAACTAAGAAGCTGATTGGTTAGCTAGAAAATTCACTAAGATGAGTTTATATAAAATTGCGCGATAACCACAACTTTTCGCATAAGTCTAACGAATTCTCACGAGGATGAAACACGGAATATTCTATGGAGGTTAAATTGCCATATATATTTTCATAACTTACTACCTAGCTCTATCTATGTATTGAGCACTGTTGAAGCAAATATTGAAAATTTTGGCTTAAAATTATATCTTCTTATATTAATTATGTGATTAAATGAAATTGTCATTTATATATATATATATATATATATATATATGTCATTTAATCACATAAATTAATATACGAAAGTATAAATTTATGCGTAAACTTTAAGTATTTACTTCAACAGTGCTCAATGCGTAGGTAGAGCTAGGTAGTAAGTTATAAAATATATATGGCAATTAAGCTACACCGAATATTCCGCGTTTCATCCACGCTAGGATTCACCAGGCCTATATCTATATATACATGTGTGTATGTTCGTATATATATATATATATATATATATATATATATATATACATGTGTGTGTGCGTGCGTGTATATATATATATATATATATATATATATATATACACGCACGCACACACACATGTATATATATATATATATATATATATATATATATATACATGTGTGTGTGCGTGCGTGTATATAAGAAAGATTATCTACAGTCTTCGTTAAACGATATCCAAGAATAAAGATAATATCTATTGTTTTCGTTATCGTTTTAGTTAATTTACTTTCCCTTTTTCTTCTTCAAAGAATGTGCATTTTTATTTTCATGCTTTTTCTGTTGTAAAATTTGTCTTATTAAATATGTTAAATTTTTTTATCCAATTTCTTTTGAAGTTGGTTCATATTAAATTCTCCGAGAAAGATTAAAACGCTGGATTGTTGGAGATAGTGATGCAGATCACCATGATTATCGACTCTTTTGAGGAGGAAAGTCTTTGAAAAATGCATTTTGTTACGGCAGATCTGTTAACGCGTCTCGAAATGGGCAGGAAATAGTTCCATATCATTCTAATCTAAACTTTCAACTCGGCGCCAATTTATCTAATTTATTTGGAAAACCTAAAATTTTCAAGAGAAAGTTCACATTTAGGTGAAAGATGGTCAAGTAAGACCAGTTAAATATATAAAAATAAAAGTTGAGTCGGTGGACTGTGTTTAATAAAAGACAGGTTAATCGGAAGTTCGACGCTCGAGCGTGTGCGCGTACAAACATATTTGATTTTCTACTCTACAGATATTATATCCTAAAAATTAAAAAAAGGCTCAACTTCAAATGAGATGAACATCAACTTCAAATAATTAAAGATAATATTTAAACAAAAAAAGTCCAATTTTACATAAAGAAAGCTGAACCTGAAATAAGTAACAATTAATTTCCAATTACAAAGAAACTCATCTTCAGATCTAAAAAAGCTAATAATCAAATGAAATAAACATCAATCACAATTCAGAAAAGCTCAGCTCCAAATGAGAAACAAAAATTTAAAAAATATTTAAAAAAAAAATAAAAATTTAAAAAGCTCGTCTTCAAATAAAATTAACATCAACCTCAAATCAAAAATGTTAATATCTAAATCAAGAAATCTCAATTTAAAATGAATAAAACTCAACCTGAAATGGGTAACAGTTAATTTCCAGTTAAAAACGAACCCAACTTCCAATAAAACCCCCAAAACCTCACAATCTTGTTATTAGCCTAGGTTCAGATTTTCTGTGTGTTTTATTGATGCAATAAATAATTTGTTTACCTGGATCACAACTCCCACAAGTTGACATGAAAATGTTATATATATATATATATATATATATATATATATATATATATATATATATATATATATATATATTTATATTTTGTGTACAGAAAGTTGTTAGTTGAGACAGGTCATTGGTACCGTCGGTTTCAAGCCCGATAATAAGGCCCGTTTAAGGTATCCTTATCAAGCTCTCTTCAGCCAATATTCGTCTATCTTATAACCGGAAGTGTGAAGTATATATACCTCGCGAATCCACGTTCAAATCTCGTTTTGTTTAATCCCCCCCCCCTTTTTTTTTTTTTTTTTTTTTTTTTTTTTTTTTAGCTATCTATCTATATATATATATATATATATATATATATATATATATATATATATATATATATATCGGGTAATGTAATACCTAATTTTCAACTTTGAATTATTTAAATTTAAGATCTAATTTCGAAAAAATGTTTTTTTTATATGAATCGATTTTAATTTGAACCCCATTTAATTTTAAAATCTCTTTCCTTATGTATAAAAACTTAAAAATCTGTATTGGTATCGGTTAAAAACTTAAAAATTCGTTTAATTATATCGAACATTTAAAAATTTCCAAAAATACGTTTAAAGTTTTAAAAAATATATTTTTAATTATATCGAATCACGTTTAAAAATTTCGAAATACGTTTAAAAATTATTTTTTAAAAACCAAATCTTTCAAGGTTTGGGGAAGTGAGTATTTATCTATCCTAAGTGATTTCCCTAGTTTATTAACATTATTATATTTTTCTATAGTTTTAAATTCGAAATAGATTATAAATTACATTTATAAAATATAATTTTTATATATATATATATATATATATATATATATATATATATATATATATATATATATGACATTAATTAAAAATCTATAATACAATTGCGATTAAAATCCAAGTTTACCGACTAATTATTTATGTATTTACAATTTTTTTTCCTTATATATATATATATATAAACAACATCTAAGTGTTGTTCTTTTCATTGATCCAATTTATTAGGAGCCCCTTCCTTCTATGTATGCAACTTTTCAAAGCTTCACTCCTCACATTTAAACATTTTATTTTTGGGTCATGAATGGACCGGAGGATGTAGTATTTCTCTGCGTTACAGAGTGAGCATTGACTTAATTCCGGGACGTATGCTGGTCTATGCTCTATTTTTCTCCATTTTATGGAAAAGGGTGTATTTTTTTCTTTAAGCTCCCACACGCGGGTAGCTAATGCTGTATTCATCCTTGTAATTATATATATATATATATATATATATATATATATATATATATATATATATATATATATATATATATATATATATATATATATATTGTTCTGGAACTCGCGGCAGTTATTCCTCAGAATCTTGCTTTCAGGAACCTACAATACCGTGTAGCAGTCAACTTTACAAAGCGTGCGTTGGGCAGACAGATAAACTCAAATTAACATAACGAAAACAACTAGTACGTTGAAAACGCTTTATTAATTAGGTAAAAAAAAACCTGAAACAAAAACAAAACAAATAGTTAAAAGGAGAAAACATAATTAAACAAAAGGAAATAATACATGAAAATAATTATGTTTTGGACAGGCTTCCAAATTAACAGATTCTGTGATATCTTATCTTTTTCAATCAACTGTTAGGTGAAAGTCCGTAACAGTTAGAAAAGTGTCTTTTCTCCATTAAATTGTTAGGTGAAAGTCTGGAGCGGCTAAAAACTGTCCTCTTTTTTATTATTATTAAATCGTTAGGTGAAAGTATGGAGTGGTTAGAAAATGTCTTTCCTTTTCCTTTTTTTTATTAAATCGTTAGGTGAAAGCGTGGAGCGGTTTTGTCTCCTTTTTACAAAGGTAGTTATTCTAGTGCGGCGCATAAACTACCCAAGCGCCCATGAAATAAAAATAATAGAAGTCTGAGAAAAGGTATAAGTTCTGTGCGCGCGAAGGAAAAGAATAATTAGAATTTCTACAAATTAAATATAGAAGTCACACCCTAGATTAAATAAACAGAAACAGGGTTTCGAGTTCTTCGTAGAAGGAATAGCCAGGTAAAGGAATAATAGGATGTTCTAAACATACCCCATGGCTTAAACGGGGAAAGCCCAGTTCATGGAGTCGAGTAAAGTCCGTGCGTATTGATTCCAATTCCGGGGTAAAAAGGGAGGAAGGACAGAATCGCAAAACGACACTAGCGCGAGATCGCGTGGGGACATGGTGTTCTTGAAAGATAGCGATATGACATTTTTTTCTTTTCTTTTTTCATTTGGAATGCCTAAACGGCTAAGTTTTCCATTAAAGAAAGATCAGGAAGGGAAGAAATAAGAAAGAAAACTATATAAGAAAAAACTCGCACAGAGATGAATGAGAACGAGACACGAGAAACCGGTGCTCTTAAAGCATGTGTCCCTTGTTAAAAAAGAGCCCGGTCTGAAGACAGAATACTCCCCGCCCAATTGTCATTTATGAAATTGCACTAATAATACACCATCAGTGTGCAGGCAAGGGCTCCATTGGAATCTCCCGGTTTTTTAATCGGTCTTGGAAGAAGGTCAAATTTTTAATCGGTCTTCGTAGAAGGTCAAATTCCTCTTCTAGATCACAGGGGGGGATCTTTGCCTTTAGGGTTTTAATTTTGTATTCTAACTTTTCGATTTCGGCCTTTTGTTCTTCTGTGATACGGATCAGCTCAGAGACCCGACCATCTTCGACCTTTTCCTCTCGCTCGAAATTAGCGAGTAATTCAGCATCGTAGGCCATGGCACCAGCTGGTCCCGACGTCCTCTTTGGTACTGATTTGTCTTTGGTTACACTCTGTGGGCTGTGAGCTTTTTTCATGGGTTGAATCCTCGTTTCATGCGACACATTTTTATTGGATACACTGCTTTTGTCTAAATTCTTGGTGCTAGACGCTTTCTGGATGGTGCTGGTTGTAGAACCTTTTAAAACCTTTGACGGTTTTGTAAAGCCGACATTTTTGTCTTTTTCCTTCAGAACCTCTTCTTCGTTATTAGTTTTTATGGAATCCGTCTTTGTACTAGTGGTGGTGGTAGTAGTGGCAATAGTAGTAGTATTGATAGTCGCAGCCGTATTAGTGTTCAACTTGGATTGATCTGTCAGTAGAGAGAGTTTCTTCTGACGCAGGGCAAGATTTTCATGACTTTTACTGAGATATTGCTCCCCAGGTGGAGTCCCTGTTGGCTTCTGGTCTGCTGTCGAAGTTGAACTGGTACTGAGGCCAGAATTTTCAGATTTTGATGGCATTGGACCCACAGTATCGGCTGCAGAAGTGACAGACCGTAATTGTCCAACATTGTTCTGCTTCTTCATGATACCCGATCACTGACCTTTTTTTTTGTTTTTCGTTCTTTCAGGACAAATTTTGCCCACCACGCTCCATCCTAGATCCAGTTTCTGGGCATGGGGGGCATCGCGCGGACCGTTGATCGTTCTCCGGACCTTGTGAGCGTCAATGACGTCGCGTCCCAGAAGTAGCAAGATGGGTACGTCCGGATCCAGGGCAGGCACCTCGGCTGCGATGACCGCTAAGTGAGGCAGTTTCCGCACCACGTCGGGTGTCGGTATCTCAGACCGGTCGTCTGGGATCTCGTTACACTCAATCAAGGTTGGCAGAGTGTATGTGGTTTTCCCGTCGAGCGACTCCACCCTGTATCCTAGCGCTCTTCTTCCTGACGTCTCCGTGACTCCGGCACAGGTTTTCAGGGTGTATGCTGAGGTAGGGCCCCGGTCGTTGAAGAAGTCGAAGAACTCCGAGCGAGCCAGGGATTTGTTGCTGTGCTCGTCAATCACAGCATATGCCTTAAGCGACTTTTCTTGTCCACTTGCATACATGTTAACCAGACAAATCTTGGAGTATGATCGTCCATTTAGGTTGTCTCCACAGATTTGTAAACAATTGGCGGAGACATCTTCCTTCTCCCCGCCGTGCAACGGCATGGGTTTAGCATTGGTTAGTTGGGGTATTGGATGTGGATGCATCGAGCTTTCATGGCTGTCACTGCCACATTCTGTGCATTTTAGAATGGCCTTGCATTCCTTCGCTATATGGTCTGTGGTGGAGCAGCATCGGAGACACATCCCATTTTGTCTAAGGATGTCTTTCCTTTCGGACAAAGGTTTTTTCTTAAAGGCCCAGCATTTTCGGAGAGGATGAGGCGCCTCGTGGATGGGACAGAGTTGGTTGCAGTCTTTTGTTTCCACCTCGATCTTATGGACGGAGACCTCACCGCGGCTTGTCCTTTCGTGCCTTTTAGGGGATTGACTGTCCATTGTCCGATAGAAGCTGGGGTCATTTCGGTCATCTGCCTGCTGTTCAATGAAACCGACAAAAACGGAGAAAGGGGGAAAGGACACTTGATGTTGTCGTTTGTATTTGGCACCATATGATGCCCACTTGTCTCCTATGGAAGGTGGGATCTTTTCCACTATTTGCCGGATGCCGCGGGCAGTGTCCAAGGTGGCGAGGCCGGGTATATCCTCATCGTCCTTCAGAGCTTGAACCTCTGCAAGAAGATCGCTTAGGTCTCTGAGCTTTGTGTAGTCCCTTGTGATCTTAGGGAACACTTCAAGTCTCTTGAAAATAGAGTCCTCGATGACTTCGACGGCTCCGTAGCATTTGTCGAGCCTCCTCCATATCTCATACAGTCCCTTTTCAGGCCGGTTGAAGTGAGCAGTCCTTAGTCTGTTGGCTTGGTCTGAAGAGTGTCTGCCGAGCCACTTGATCAGCATATCCATCTCCTCCCGAGGGGAAAGTCTCAATCCCGAGATAGTGTTCAGGAAAGACGATTTCCAAGCTCTATAGTCCTTCGGTTGGTCGGAGAATCTTGTTAGACTCGAGGAGAGCATTTCCCGGCGGGCCATGTATAGTAAAAGGTTGTGTGGAGGGTCCAGGGTTTGGTCAAGAGGAGGTCGGATGAGCTGATCGGCAGGAGGAACGACTGGTGCCTCCGACTGTTTTAGGGACCTCTGGCTGATGACATAGTCGGTAGTACGTTGTAATGCGTCGAGAGGCGGTTGGTCGAGCATGGGGTTGGCTCTGTGGCGACGAGAGGAGGTGACTGAGCTTTCATCTCTGCTGGAGCAGGTGGCTGTGAGGGCCACTTCCTTTCGAGTTTTTATTTTTTTAAATTTTGTTTTTAGCTCTAACTCTTTCTGTAGAGCGTTAATCCTCAACATTTCAAGCTCCTGTTCTAAGTCCGCTTCGCTGTCAATAAGGGCAAGATGATCTTTAGCTGCTTCTGCTCTGGCCCGAGCTGAAGTAGACTTGCTTGAGGCTGAAACTTTTGACTGCGTGCGGTATGATGCGGCGGAAGACATCTTGTAATGTATCCGAGAATGTTTTCCACGTGGACTGGGTAATCCGCTCAATTCAGCTACCAGAGATTTTTTTACTGTTCTGGAACTCGCGGCAGTTATTCCTCAGAATCTTGCTTTCAGGTACCTACAATACCGTGTAGCAGTCAACTTTAGAAAGCATGCCTTGGGCAGACAGATAAACTCAAATTAACATAACGAAAACAACTATTACGTTGATAACGCTTTATTAATTAGGTAAAAAAAAAACTGAAACAAAAACAAAACAAATAGTTAAAAGGAGAAAACATAATTAAACAAAAGGAAATAATACATGAAAATAATTATGTTTTGGACAGGCTTCCAAATTAACAGATTCTGTGATATCTTATCTTTTTCAATCAACTGTTAGGTGAAAGTCCGTAACAGTTAGAAAAGTGTCTTTTCTCCATTAAATTGTTAGGTGAAAGTCTGGAGCGGCTAAAAACTGTCCTCTTTTTTATTATTATTAAATCGTTAGGTGAAAGTATGGAGTGGTTAGAAAATGTCTTTCCTTTTCCTTTTTTTTTTATTAAATCGTTAGGTGAAAGCATGGAGCGGTTTTGTCTCCTTTTTACAAAGGTAGTTATTCTAGTGCGGCGCATAAACTACCCAAGCGCCCATGAAATAAAAATAATAGAAGTCTGAGAAAAGGTATAAGTTCTGTGCGCGCGAAGGAAAAGAATAATTAGAATTTCTACAAATTAAATATAGAAGTCACACCCTAGATTAAATAAACAGAAACAGGGTTTCGAGTTCTTCGTAGAAGGAATAGCCAGGTAAAGGAATAATAGGATGTTCTAAACATACCTCATGGCTTAAACGGGGAAAGCCCAGTTCATGGAGTCGAGTAAAGTCCGTGCGTATTGATTCGAATTCCGGGGTTAATAGGGAGGAAGGACAGAATCGCAAAACGACACTAGCGCGAGATCGCGTGGGGACATGGAGTTTTCGAAAGATAGCGATATGACATTTTTTTTTCTTTTCTTTTTTCATTTGGAATGCCTAAACAGCTAAGTTTTCCATTAAAGAAAGATCAGGAAGGGAAGAAATAAGAAAGAAAACTATATAAGAAAAAACTCGCACAGAGATGAATGAGAACGAGACACGAGAAACCGGTGCTCTTAAAGCATGTGTCCCTTGTTAAAAAAGAGCCCGGTCTGAAGACAGAACATATATATATATATATATATATATATATATATATATATATATATATATATATGTATGTATGTATATATATATATATATATATATATAAATCTTTTTATTTATAGTTATGCCTCGGAAGTAGAGTGAAAAGCACATCTTATTTTTCTTTTATTAATATTTTTTTTCCCTTGTACACATGTTTGTGAATTATTCCATGGATTTTTGCCTTTAGATTATTATAGACCATCTTCTTCCAATTACGGGATGTCTTTGGATTTTACTTGTACAAATGGAAATTCTTTTAACTTTCTTGAAGTTTTACATTTGGATTTTACCGTCACTGGATTTTTTATCTTCCACCAGACTATCCATTCATGTGTAATCACCTTTTTCTTTACCATATTCCCTCTGCTTAACTTATTTTGTTTTCAAGTAAGATCTTTGACTTACTTGTTGTTTCATCAAATACTTCTGCATGCAAAATCCGATCCCGCATTTTGCTAATTCCTACCCTCTGATGAGAAGGAGAGTATTTCTTCGAAACTCCGCTCGATTAAGCACTATCCATTTATCTAGTGTTTCCTTTTCAGATTAAATACGTTTTTAACTCATTTCAAAGTATGATTTTTAAACATATTTTATTAACTGTTTGCTCATATATATATATATATATATATATATATATATATATATATATATATATATATATATATATATATTCTGGGTGAGCAGCGTTATTTTGTTTATAGACATATATATATATATATATATATATATATATATATATATAAACAAAATAACGCTGCTCACCGTTATTTTGTTCATATATATATATATATATATATATATATATATATATATATATATATATATATATATATATATATAAACAAAATAACGCTGCTCATCCAGAATGCTAATTTTCTATCCATTACGCTAAAAGAAAATACATCAATTGAAATCTTCTAGAACTTAAGTAGCCAATTATAATCATAAGTGACCCGAAGGCTTCCTTTTATTAGGTTACATCGAGGTAGTAGAAGACCTCACTCAAATCCCAGAATTATTTCGCCCTTTTTCTTCCCCCTATGACAATGAATTGAACGTTTAGCAAATGAGCATCAAATACTATATTTTTAATCTTTGGTCTCATTTGACGAAGAATCGAACTCAGATCCTTCGCCTCATTAGCGAACACTCTTACCATTCTGCTAAATGAAAAGTCAAGCCATTATTTATTGTAATAATAAAATGTAAACTATAACTGAATAAGAAAACACTAATTAGGAATAGTGAATTATTGAGATGTTTTGTAAATGAATACGCAAACTACGTAGGCATACTACGTTTAACGCGTGAAAGTGCCGATTGAATTAGAAATCTGATATTCTTGTATTTTGTATCTGGAAAATGTTACCGACATTGCGATAAATGACCCTACTTTATAAATAGAGATTTACTTTTTACAATATTGATAACAGTGAGGATGCAGTTCTTTTTACAGGTGTATTGCTTTACGCTAATCTAATTAGAGACGACGAGAGATAAAGGGGGGGGGGGCACGGCAAGGTAGATAAGTTATATCCATTGTAATGATACGTTTAGAACATATTTGTTTATTGTCTGTGAATTGTGTTTTTCTGTTTTCTTTTTTATCCAGAAGAATCTCGGCTCTATGCATCTCATTACTGCGGGAGCAATTAATGCCTTACGAACCGCCATGGACACCAGGCCGGTCAGACAGACAAGGTAACTGATCGGCCAATCAACGGCGAGATATGAACTCGAGTTGTCTATCGTTATCTTACTTCAATAGCAAATACTTCAGCTTTTAGATGAGAGTAAAAACCCTTTGATCTTTCTGTTCAAAGCCGGCCGTAAATAACGTAATAAGTATAAACAGATGTACGGCGTTGTGGTGGCGGCGGGGATAAGCAAGAAAGCATGGTGGGAGAAAATGGGGGATAAAATGATGCAAAGAAAAAGGGAAAAGTGGAAAGTAATTAACGCTGAAAAAAGATGGAAGAAGCGCAGAAGAAGTAAGATGATGGAAAAAAACAAGTAGTAGTAGTAGTAGTTGTAGTAGTAGTAGTAGTAGTGGGTATATAGAACGAGAAAAGTTTAATAGTAGTGGTAGTAGTAGTGGGTATATAGAACGAGAAAAATTTAATAGTAGTGGTAGTAGTAGAGGAAGAAGAATAAGAATAAGAATAAGAATAAGAATAAGAAGAAGAAGAAGAAGAAGAAGAAGAAGAAGAAGAAAGATACGGTGAGAGGTAAGAAGCAAACGAAGAAGGAGGGAAGGACAAAGCATGAGAAGGAGATGAGTACGGATAAAATGAGAAGAAGAAGAAGAAGACGTATGAGTGAGGAGAAAGGAGAAATGGGGCCAGTGAAACAAAGAAAGACGACGAGAGGAAAGGGGAAGAGGAAAATGGCCAAAACATGAATAAAGAGCGAGAGGATAAAAAAGGGCAATAAGAAACAGACGGAGAAAAGTAAAGTCAACATGGCGTAAAACCACGCTTATTATTAATTTATCCTCATCTTTAGTTTGTTGGATTCCTATTATTGACGAAACTTTTTCGACTAGGAATTTGGCCGAGTTCAAACGCGAACCGGCACCTGTCGTACGAAATGTAAATATAAAAAAAAAAAAAAAAAAGGAATAGCTAATCTCTTTCAAACAGCTTCATTTTTACACTAGCGATAGTAGAGCTTTCTGTAGTTGTTTGTCCTCTTTTAATTCATAAACTTAGCGGGATTGTGTCTCGAGTAAAACACACGGCGTGGCTCTTGAAGCGTTTCCAACTACCGATGGTCTCGTAATTCGGCTGAAAGAGGATTACAAGAAAAACTAAATCAAATCTTCCAAATTTAAGAAAATATTCTTCGATAAAAAGCCTCAAATAACAAAGTTTAAAAATATATAATTTAAAAAATATGTGAATTTTGTGTTGGAAGTTTCGGAATTTTCAGGTTAGGATTGCTCCGTTTTAGTTTTAGATTGTTCGTAGTTTGCATGTTATTTTCCCATCACAGCCAATGCAATCTTCTGACTTTCTCCAGGAGCGTCTTGTTGAAATTAACAATCTGTACGGAATTTCGTATAGAACCCATTATTTAGCATTCGTGAACGGGTCTTAAGTAATTCATAATTAATTTTTTTAGTATCATGCTGAAGATTGAACATTCAACATCTAGAAGAGTTTCATTTAAACATGATCACTACGTAGAAGGGACCTGTTGTGCCACGGTTTCATGATGAATGTCTGATGGTTTTCATCTAAATCAAAATGCGTACACGTAACTATCTTGAAATTAATTATTCATACTTATGTGGATAGCAAAATACAGGTTATTACCTTTCCAACAAACCTTCATATATTAAATTCTGATCAATAATCGCTGAAATTTGGAACTTATAAAATTGTCAAAGAAGGTGGCACACACACACACACACACACACACACACACACACACACACACACACACACACACACACACGCACGCGCGCGCGCACACACACACAACCGTTCGTTGACTGTCATGGTTCTTGTGGGCTGCGACGTTGTTTGGCTGTGGAATTTATAATCTCTCACATTCTGAATATATATATATATATATATATATATATATATATATATATATATATATATATATATATATATACCATCTTTTTAGGCAATTTTATAAGTATTCATAGATTTCTGAACTCCTTAAATTTCCGTGGGTGGCATAAATCAGCCGCCTGTGATCGTTGATTTTATACTCCTCCATTTCGGGTTTAACAGGCCTCAGAACACTAGGTCTTGTTATGATAACCCAGGAGTTTGTTCATTGGATTTACATTCTTTTAATACCAGCATTATTCAATCTTTATTACCTAGAAATTTGGCTGGATCATAAAATTACATCTGGAATTACGCCCCTTCAGCGACCAGTTTAGTTTGCTTTTAATTCATTTTGTTTCCATTTCATCAATCTTTATTAGTTGGACCGGGATTTTGTGACTAACGCATTGAGTTCTGGCTGTTCAACCCTCTCTCCAGCATTTGGACTAGATGGTCACGCCGGTCTATACAAATTGAAAAAGCAAGAAGCAATCACAGAGCGATCAATATAAAACACCAACTGCGAAGTACTTCATAAGTGTAACGTTTTTATTTTAGCATTTGTCAAATACCCTTAATATTACGTGTTTTAAACATTATTAAAAGAAAGAAATTCAGATTTAATTAAATGAAATATCACCAAGTATTATTCCAAATCAGAAGATTGGGCCGATCTTCTCTAAGAGGTTGAGGGTATCTGATTGACAGTTTGTCTGGCTGCTTTTTCCGACTGACAATACAGGACTCCTAACTCTTTGGTAGCGCTCTAAGCACTACCAAAGTTGTATATCATCAGTTGTATAATATTAGGATAGTTGTAGTGTCTTGTCGCGCATGTAAAGGGACTCTGCTGCTATCTGTGGTGGGCTTTCACAAGGCCACAACTTTCTAGACAGGACTCGGCTAATGGACCACTGTGTGTGTATACTTGGCGTCAAAATCGGGCCACTTTGCTCAACACTCTTCTCCTAACCTGACATTAAACAAAAACGTAATGAAATAATAACCCAAACAAATATCACGATAAAACCAGACAACTACCCAAACAAAACCAATTCTTTTCCTCCCCTGAGGCTCGCTTTCACAAATATTCGTGGGTTTAGAAGTAATCTAGATGATGTAGAGTCTTACCATTTAGTAAACTCTCCGGATATCTTCGGATTAAGTGAAACAAACTTACTCTTCAATCCCCTCTAACTACTTTAACATGACAGAATACCTCCCTCTTTGCCATAAGGACTCGGATAGATATATACACGGGATTGGAGTCTATATTCGTAGCTCCCTCCCTTTAACTATAGAGAAAAATCTTGAATCGGATGACCAGGTTTCTATGTGCTTTCGACTAACATTTCATCACTGCGTTAGTTACTTCTATTTTCTCTACCCACCCACCTCAAGTCAGGATTGTACCCTAATCGATCATGTTTCTGACAGCATAGATGCAGCATTCTCCATAGATAGTAATGCGCAAAATACATGCGTTTGGTGACTTTAATATCCACCATGAAAATTGGCTTGGTTACTCAGATTATACAGATGCAGCCGGACGCTCTACTTATAGATTCGCTATAACCCATTCCCTCATACAGACAGTAATGTTCCCAACCCGCCTACCAGATAGTGAACCTCAGTAGGCTTCACTTCTAGACCTATTCCTCATCACAGTACCTGGGGATTGTGTGACTAATGTTCACAGTCTACTTGGAAACGAAGACCACCTCCTAGTATCAGTTGATATTGCATTTAAATCCCAACCTCAAGGTGGGGAACCATTGCTCAAAACAACAAGATACTACAACAAGGCTGACTGGGAAGCCATTAGAGAACATATCTGAGATGCCCCATGGATCGATATCTTCTCTCTTCCTGCTGAACAGTATGTCAATGAGACAACTGAATTGTACAAAACTAGCATTGAAGCACATGTTCCTACACGGAAGTATTATAGCAAGCCCCACTCACCCCCATGGTTCACTGCAGATTGTGTAGTTGCCATTGCACAAAGACAGCATGCATTCCACCAGTTTGTACGTCATAAGTCAAATACAAATAGGCAAAAATTCGTAGATGTTAGAAATCATTGTTAGAGTAAAATATCAACAGCCAAAAGAAAACATGCTGAAATAATCAGGGAACACATTGAATCGCAAAAGATAGGAACTCGTGATTTCTAGAAAATATATAATAGTGTAGTGAATAAAGGGCAATCAGTAATTCCTCCACTGAGCAACAACCAAAAGAAGAACCAACGGAGAAGGTGGGACTCTACCTTAGAGCCAACAAATTTCCTTATGCGGACTGAAGCCACATTTGCTGATGCAAAAATCACCACTTCTCATGTCCGTGATATCATAAAAAAACAGATGTAAGCCTGATCTCATCTCTGCCATACCAATTAAGCTAGCCCCCATACTTTCAAAGCTCTACAATAAATGCCTTGCTGAATCTTGCTTCCCTAATAGCTGGAAGATAGTACCTCTGGTACCAGTGTACAAGAATTCTGGTGAAAGAACAGCCCCTTTCAATTATCCCCCGTTAGTCTCCTCCCTCTCTTCGCTAAAATCTTTGAGACCTTAATTAATCAAGCACTAGTTCGCCACCCCGCAAGGCAAATCTTCTCTCTGACACATTTTCTCCATTTATTCCATAAATAATTCTTTATTTAAAAATTATTAAAAAAAATCAGGAAACCGTTTAAGCATTAGATCAACAAATATTTTTTGAAGAAGAGTTATTAAAAACTTTCAAAACATTTTAAGTATTATGTTCGTAAATCATTTTTCTTTAAACACTATTAAAAATTCAGGTACACAAGACAAGGTGAAAAGCTCCACGAGCGACCTCGAAGCGGTCACATAAAGGGGTAGGCGATCCTGAATGATAGCTCATTAAATTATAATGTTAACGGCCATCAGGAACCAAGGGGGTCCCAACTAGATAACCCAACACCGAACCCAACAACAGCCGCAATCCTGCAAAATAAAAGTTTTGTAGGTGTGCCTCGGCAAGGCTGCAGCGAGGACACATCATCCATAACAGGTTAGAACGAGACGGGTAATGGTCATCTGAAGAAGAATTAAATAACTTTACTTCAGGAAAAAAAAAGCCAGATTATCTTCGAAAGCCACCGATCAAAGAAATAAATCGGTTAAGAAAAATCGGGAAAATAGAGAGACCCGGAGAACACCCCCACCCCAACCAGGGCTCTGGAATGGAATGCATAGTTAAAATAAGTGATAAACCGATAGGGGCACTGATTGACACTGGATCGGAAGTCCCGACCCTAAAAACATCAGGTTTTGAAGAGTTATGTGGAAGTCAATAATCGCTCCCCCGAACGTATACACAGACACCTATATATATATATATATATATATATATATATATATATATATATATATATATATATATATATATATATATATATATATATATAATTATTTTTTTACTATAATAATTAAATACCTACAGACATTAGTGTTTCATCTTTTCGGGAATCTTCAGTGCAGGGTGTCACGATTAATACCAGTCGAACGATTTGAACCCCGCAACACGAGACATCTCTGGCTCGATTAGCGGAGACCTAATCAATTCGGCTACCATTAACCGCGTGAAATAACGTTGAATTTAAACATCTTAATTTTAAATGTTCATTTACGTCAGTCAGAGAGTGATCTAATCGTTATACGAGGATCTATGCATAAGTGCTAAATTGACCGACTTTAATTCAACTGAAAGTGCTCAACGATAAGAAACGAATTTCTTTAAGGGGCTGTAATAATAATTTGTTTTACTATAATAATTAAATACCCACAGACACTAGTGTTTCAACCTTTCGGGAATCTTCAGTGCAGGGTGTATATATATATATATATATATATATATATATATATATATATATATATATATATATATAATTAGTATCAGCAAATAATTTTTCTTTAAAAAGTCAAGAAACATTTGTGGCAAGCATAAATAAGGATTTAATACATCGGTACTCTCGGAATGCTCCCGAGGAGATATATGGAGGTTAATAATCGCTCCCCTGAGCGCGTCTCCATACACAGTGACGGCTCTGATGTTGGCCAGCTGAATGTGCCCCACACACATATATCTTTATTTATAAAATTAGTGTCAGTAAATAAATTTTCTTTTAAAATCATAAAAAAAAACCCTCTTTTCCAATAGCACTTTCGAATAAAGAAAGAAAAAATAGTGAGGAAGAAAAGAAGGCTTTCAATAAAGCCTCCTACCACCCCTCAACCACAGCTCCTTTCGTGGCAATGGCTTTCATTGTTTAAAAAAATTAATGACATTATTGTTATGTGGTAACGCACATGGCGACTGAAACTTAACTTCTTAACGGACTTATTTCAGCTAATAAGTATTTTTACTCACGTGGATAATCTCTTAATTTCCTTTATAACAAGAACTTCCCGTCTGTTAAAATATTTAATTTAAATCATAAAAAAAATCGTCTAATCTCTTTTTTATTTTTTTTCAACCAAGTTTTCCACGAGTAAACAATGTAGTATAAGGACGCGAGGGTCATATATGCCGCATGCCTGATTCAAAAGTCCCAAAACAGTTCCTTTACGGTGAATTATCTAAAAGTAAAAAAACCTGCAGGAGAACAGCGGAAACGGCTCGAGGACAACATGAAGGTCTTCCTTGAACAGTTCAGATTGTATTCTAACTCATGAAAAAAAAACAAAAAAAAACACAATTGCTGAATCCGCAAGCGATGAAGAACACAAGAGGAAACGCGACATTAGAAAGGACAGAGCAGTCAGTATCATCCCACAGGTGTCCACAATACGAAAAATACTTCAGAGATTGAATCTGTCTTACAAGCCATCTCCGAACCCATAGAACAATTGCATGGTAACGGTCATCTCCGTAAGCGATGGACGAACATTATATAATTTATACACAAGACCAAACACGTCACAAGTGTCAAATATTATGTTGAGCTTGTAATTGATAGTAAATTCCCTTTTGATCCAATTATGTATATATATATAGAGAGAGAGATTATATAATTATTCCCATAGCCAAACAACGTCGCAGCTCACAGGAACCATGACAGCCAACAAACCGGAAGACCAAGACTCGAGTTACGCCCTCATTTGGGCTCGTCAGTTAGATTCAAAACCTGAGTCGCTTGCATGCAATATATATATATATATATATATATATATATATATATATATATATATATATATATATATATATATATATATATATATATCAGGGGCGGAGATGGGACTAGTGCCACTCGTACCCGGCACGACCAATAATTCGGTTAATGTTATTCAAAATGGATTAAAAAATCATCCATTAATTTCAAGCAAACATACTTAGTCTGATCTCAATTAAATTACATATCTATTCAAGTTTCGATAACTAAGTAGCAAAAAATTCATAAATATATCTGGGAATAATACAAGGATGCTGTTTTGAGCGGGTTGTCTTTGTCCGGCCACCGCCAGATTCATTGAAAACTCCATAACAGCGGCTATGACGTTGAACGTCCGTAATTCGTGCCAAGCCAAACCTTTACTCGTAATAATCATAATGTTAGAGAAATCCAGATTTTTCTGTAATCACCCGCAAAGTGAAGCCCACTTATAGTGCTTAAAATATTTAGCACGATCGAGCCTGCTGATGTCTGTTTTAGGAAGAGGATGAGGGACCGAGAGAGAGAGAGGGGGGAGAGAGATCTCTAGACATATACATACGCATAAACACATGACGACCGATTACTACTACTGTTGCAATATGTAGTAGCACGAATAGTTCAGTGTAAACATAACCACGCGTGTATATCAGATTGTAAATAAATATCAGTGATGAAGTTATTGTTTCATTAATTAATAAAGAACAGGTTTTGAATAAGAGTGAATTTGTTTTTTTGAGGAATTTTTTTTTTCGTGAATTTTGAATCATAGAAATCTACGAAAAATACGGGTTTTAAGTCATTTTATATTAATACTAAGAAACCCGTCAATCCAATAAACCTTCGTAGAATTCCGTAGTGATACGTAAATACTTTGTAATTTTTTTTCATAAAAACCCTGTATGTAACTTTTCTTGCTGCATCCATCATTTCACAGCTATTTAAACCCAACTTTATTCTATGGGAAAATTTAATCGCCGTTTTTGGAGAACATTACTTCAGTTGCCGAAATATTTCAGTCGCTTCACTACATTCAATTTTACCACGGACTTTATTTACGAATTCTTTGTATCTATTGCTAACCTGGTTAGTTGTCATTGTCATCAATTTCTTTATTCTAATAAACATATTTTTCTACTCATAGTAATGAATATCTCTTTTCTTCTATACTTTTGAAAGGGAAAAATATCTTATCTACTGTATCAACAAGACCACAAATTATATAGTATCTTGATTGTTCACAAAAAACAAAAACAAACACCATGCAAGGTACGTTAGTCAATCTGTGCTATGCAATGGAGAATCACGCAATAGCAACTATGATTACTTATTTGGGTCCACGGACCACGGATTGGGAACTAAAGTTGACAAAGAGCAGGGGGGGGGCGGCATGACAAGCAATAATAGGCTAGAGTCGCCACTGATATATATATATATATATATATATATATATATATATATATATATATATATATATACTAGCATGTGTACCCGGCGTTGCCTGGGTTGACGTGAAGTTCCGTTTGAAACACGCCTGCTATACTAATCATTTTCATCAGGGGTAACGTGGATACCCTCACAACAATTTAAAAAATAAAAGAACGGATAAAAACATGTAACTGTAATCACCCCCCCCCCCCCCAAAGAAGTATCTGCTACCCTCTCCACCAGATATTTCGGGAGAAGGGATCACTGTCCTAAGAAAACTCACGATTTTGTGAACCTAAAAATAAATAACGTTTATAAACATTAACCGTGCATTTATTTTTTATTTTGGTAAAATTGTAGTTTAGCGGTGTAAATTATTTGGCCGGCAAAAAATCTAAAAACTATTTATTTTTATATAAAACACATTGTTAGACCGAAAGACTGAAATAAATCCAGAAAAAAAATTTCATTTTATTATTTTTTTATCATTTATATTTATTATTATATACGCTGCTTTATTGCTTTTAAAATTTGACCTTTCTAAGGTTTGGCAGATTGGATTTTTTAAACTCTTTCATGAACTATGTTTTTGGCCGCCATATTTTTTTTGTAATGAAAACGCGTAAAAAGGCCAAATTTGGTCTTAAAAAAGCCAATCTGCCAAACCTAAAAAAGGCCAAATTTTAAACGTGTAAGGCTTGCACATTTAGTCTAATGAAAAATGATAAAAAAACATAAAAATGATTTTTTTTTGTTTTATTTTAGCCGTTGGGTCTAATAATGTTTTATATAAAAATAAATAGTTTTTATAATTTTTTTGTCATGTCAAATAATTTACGCCGCTAAAGTACACATTTACCTTTATTTTTGTAAGGGCACCTTTTTTACTGGCTTTTTTGTAAATAAAGGAAATTTTAGATTTGCTTTTTTAGGGGGGGGCTTTTTAATTTGTTTTTTATTTGTCGTTTTATGTTTCTAATGTATCCCCCCCCCCCAAAAAAAAGAAATAATTGAATTTGTCATATTTTGGGCTTTGTTTTATTTATTAAATTGTTAGATGAAAATAGAGAATGGTCTCATTAAAAAATAATTAAATTTATCGTTATTTTATGTTTCCAATGTTATTCCCCCCAGTCCTCCCCCCTCAATCGCCAAACTTTAAAAAAATGCTAGAGGTTACATGTCTCGTTGAACGCTTGGTAGCCAAAAAGTGGGTGCTCATTTTACGTTACATTTATATAGAAAAATGATCCCCCACTCTAACATGTAATTTTTTTTTTCAAAATTTCTATTTTTTTGCACTTATTTGCACTTCTGCAAACTAATAATATTCATAAAGGCTGTTTAAATGTAATAGACTGAAAAAATGTAGATCTCCATTTTTTTAGAGGTTAAACGCCGCTGGGTCACGTCGTATAAAGTTACCTTTTTAATTAGAAAATTAAGTTTGTAATCGATGAAATTAACGTGAAGAAAGAAAAAAAAGTGTAAATTTTGGAATTTAGAGGGGGGTGCAGTAGAGCTTCATTTTTTTAGGTATTAATCGACGCTGAATTACGTGGTAAAAGTTTACCGATTTCTGCATTACCGTAAGGAATAAAATAAAACAAACAAATGAAATCTTGTCAGTTTTTCTCGCAAGTGTTTCTTTTTTTAATATTAAAAAAAAAACAATAAAAGCCAAAGATTTTTTCTATCTACACGGAATCATTTTTCCTGCTAGAAACTTAATGAAATTACCAAATGATATTTGGTAAGCGTTTTATTTTTTTTGGATAGCATCTAGGGGCAAATAATTCTAAAAAAGTTTAAAAAAAGGTCGCTGTTGGAAATATTAATTCAAACATAAATTAAATATATGATTAATATAATTGTTGTTTAAAATTTATTAAATAACAATTTTAAATAGAATACTTAAAATAATTCTCTCGCTAAAAACATTAACTAAGATACCGCTATTTAGTAAAATAATTTTCTTAATGTCATATACAAATAAGATAATCTCTTAATTGTATATTTTCCCAAGTATGATACTATATATAGAAATAAATGAAAGATTAAAGTAAGACACGTTTTGTATATATTAATCAAATTGTGAACAAACAAACAGACAGACAGGAATACGAATTTATATATATAGATATATTGTATGCAATATGTATAAATATAAACTCCGATTTGAACATATAAAAATACACCTTTTTTTACATAGGTCACCACTTAAGCCACTCGGGGATAAGGGTTATTACGTGTACAGTAATCAATGGGATAATATCGTAGTAATCGTTAGTAATGGAGATCTGATAAAGTATCTTACTTAAGGGGGCGGTTTGTCAGGAATTTGTTTATGTTGGACTTGAAGACATCCAAGTTGTAGTCAGGTGGGAAACAGGCAAACGGAACAGAGTCCCACAGGCGTGCACTTCTAAGAAAGAAGGTTTCTTCATGGAATCTACGTGTTGATCTAGGTACAGATAAAGAATGGGGGAAAAATCATTGACAGTGGTTTCAGCTAGAGGGATGTTTTTCGTGAAAGATTGACGAGGGGGGCAGGGATTCGAGCTCAGAAGAGCACTTGCCATGGAAATAACGAAATATGGATCTATGCATGGAAATAACACATACGCGCACGCATGCTTATGCAAATGTGCATCCTCACACACGAATCAAAACAAGCACAATAAAGCACGCGCACACATTCACGGGCACGCCCGTCCATGTCCAATATAATACCATTTCCCTAAACTATACAAACAATTAGAAACAAAATACACTACTCTGCCCACATTAAAAAAAATCCTTCTTGACTGACAACTTTAACCAATATGGGTGTGTGTGTGCGTACATGTGTGGGTGCGTGTATATGTGTGTGTATATGTACGGGTGTGTGGGTGAGTGCGTGTGTGTATATATATGTGGGTGTGTGTATGTATGTATACTCCTGCATTTAGATTTCTGTATATATGTGTATATATATGTGTGTATGTGTATGTGTGTATGTATGCATGCATGCATATGTGTGTATATGTATATATGTATGTGTATGGGCATATATGCATATATATGTATGTGTATGTATATGTATGTGTATATATATGTATGTATATGTGCATGTGTATATGTATATGTATATATATATATATATATATATATATATATATATATATTCCATTTTGTTTGTGTGTGCGTGTGTGCTTGTGTTTAGGTGACTGAATACGCGTATGTATGTATGTTTAGATTGGGAATCGACCTTATACCTATCTAGATATCCTGCCTCTTTCTCCATCTTACACGCATAGGCATGGGCGCGCACACGCGGGCACACACACACACACACACACACACACACACACACACACACACACACACACACACACACACACACACACACACACACACACACATGTGAAAAAAATCACAGAGCTTGACCCACACGCATTCACACACGCACAATACACAACCCTCGCCTTAACACACACGCACACAATCCTCGCTTTAACACACAAGCACACACTGACACGCACACACACACACACATCAAAAAAGAAAGAAAATCATAAAAACCCATAAAAACATGTCTCAAATAAACTCAAAACCCCCTCCATCCACTAAATGGACTTAACTCAAACTGATTGAACTTTTGACCAGCTCGCCGACTATTGGTGACAAAAGTATGAGATTGGCATTTCTCTGAAAAACACAATCAGTTTTGCCGGAGATAAAATGTTTTCCAAAAAGACATTACCTAAAAAAAACCTTTATATAAAAATATTTGAAGAGAACTGAACAAGGCTTGGAAAGCGCTATAAAAATATTTAAAAATATTAAAAAATGATAAAAGTCTGGAAAATCTACAATTGTTGATGGCTACACTCTTATATATATATATATATATATATATATATATATATATATATACGATGATTTCTAACCACTTGAGGGAGATGGAAAGACAAAAAAAAATGATAAATAGGCGATTCATAAATTGAACAACAATCAAAAGAAACGCCATTATGAAGTGTCATCTTCGCTTCTTTTACACAACCAGAACGTTTCTCGATCGGGTTGTGACTTGCGAGTAAAACCGTGGCTTACAACTGGCGACGCTCTGTTCAGTGGTCAGACGCCGACGAAACTCCGCGGCACTTCCCGAAGCCAGAGTTGCACCAAAAGAAGAGCATTCTGATTGTTTGGTGGTCTGCAACCGATCTCATTCATTACAATTTTTTGAATGGAAACGAAACCATTATGGCAGAGAAGTACTGTCAACAAATGGATGAAATACATCAGAAACTTCGACAACAACACCCAGCATTAGTCAGCAGAAAAGGCCCAACTCTCCTCCATCACAATGCCCGACTGTACGTTGATAAACTGACCCTGCAGAAGGTGAACGAATTGGGCTAAGAAAAACTTCCTCATCCGCCATACTCTCCTAACATCTCACCTATTGACTATCACTTTTATGAACATCTCGAAAATTTTCTGCGCGAAAACTGCTTCAAATAAGTAAGCGACTTCAAGGCCACCAGAATGCAAGATTTTAATGTTACTGTCTTATTTTGTCAAAAGTGTGTTGATTCTGCTTAGTGTTTATTTCGATCAATAAATTTTTTTGTTTGAGTAAAAATATGTTTATCCGAATTTGAAAGTTTAAAAACCGCAAGAACTTTCTTGCCAACATGATATATGAAGTGTAGCAAGTAAATTCTACCATGCGTACATTTATCAAATCTATCTCTCTGTCCATCTATCTATCTATCTATCTATCTATCTATCTATCTATCTATCTATCTATTAAGCTACCTATCAATAAACACACACACACAGGTATATATATATAATTATCTTAATAATCATGATTATTTGTATCATCTTTCAAATCCTGAAAATTCTAATATATATATATATATATATATATATATATATATATATATATATATATATATATATACTAGCGAACCTCTTGGCGTTACCCGTTCGAAAAATACGCATAAGTATTATATTTTAATGTAGGTTTCAGAGATATAAGCAGAGATATCGTCGGTATTAAATGTATCTTTCATTAAATTCCTTAAAAAAATTAAGTATAAAATTTACTTAAAAAATAAAGTATAAAAATTCCTTAAAAAATTAAGCAGAAAATTCTTTAAAAAATTAAGTATAAAATTCCTTTAAAAATTAAGTATAAAATTCCCTTAAAAGATTAAGTATAAAATTCCCTTAAAAAATTAAGTATAAAATTTCCTTAGAAAATTAAGTATAAAATTTCCTTAAAAAATGAAGTATAAAATTTCCTTAAAAAATGAAGTATAAAATTTCCTTAAAAAATGAAGTATAAAATTTCCGTAAAAAATGAAGTATAAAATTTCCGTAAAAAATGAAGTATAAAATTTCCTTAAAAAATTAAGTATAAAATTCCCTTAAAAATTTAGTATAAAATTTCCTTAAACAATTAAGTATAAAATTTCCTTAAAAAATTAAGTATAAAATTCCTTAAAAAATTAAGTATAAAATTCCTTAAAAAATTGAGTATAAAATTTCCTTAAAAGATTAAGTATAAAATTTTCTTAAAAAATTAAGTATAAAATTCCCTTAAAAAATTAAGTATAAAATTTCCGTAAAAAATTAAGTATAAAATTTCCTTAAAAAATTAAGTATAAAATTTCCTTAAAAAATTAAGTATAAAATTTCCGTAAAAAATTAAGTATAAAATTCCCTTTAATAATTAAGTATAACATTTCCTTAAAAAATTAAGTATAAAATTTCCTTAAAAAATTAAGTATAAAATTCCCCTAAAAAAATTTCCTTAAAAAATCAAGTATAGAATCTGAAGCATGTGTATGGGAATAATGTTTTACTTAACATTATTCACATCTTTACAAAAAAATCATATTCGAACTGAGATAGAAACCAAAACCTAGTCAGTAAGTTAAGTTTTCCACATGTATGAATATTTTTGATTTATTTACTTTCATTTTTTTTTAAATATAATAGACGCTCCATTTCATAAACTTAGCCATTTATTTGTTCTTCTGACCCGTGTTTCTTAATTTAATTCTGGAACTTTCACGTGCATATCTAAGCTGACCTAATTATTAACGCAAACTTTCGCGCTTTTTGTCTGGGTCAGTTTGACCTTGCTTTTCAAATTTAAACTTTCACCGCTTTTCGTTTTTTTTTGTTTGTTTTTTTAAACCTTAATTTACTTGATTCCTCCAGACTTGACAGACGTGTTTTAAATATTCTCTCCAGTGTTTTTTCTTTTAATGATTTGGAATTCATTCTATTTGCGATGTTTTCCAAGGAACTCTGCCTTTTGGATCATTTTGAACCATTTGGAATTTACCCATTGGATTGGAAATTTTTAATTCGACCGTTTTGGATTTTACCATTCTTGGATTTTTTACCTTTCATCGGACTATCCATTCATGTGAAATCTTTTTATCATTTTTCTTTTACCTCCTATTCCCTTACCTCACCTTTTTTTTTAACCAAGTAAGATCTGTGACTTACTTGTAGTTTCATTAAATACTTTTATATGCAAAATCCGATCCCGCATTTTGTTAATTTCTGCCCTCTGATGAGAAGGAGAGTATTTCTTCGAAACTCCGCGGATTAAGGACTATCCACTTATCTTGTGCTTCCTTTTTTAAAATTAAATATGTTTTTAACTCTTTTTCAAGATGTCTTTTAACATGTTTTATTAAACATTGTTTCATATTATAAGCTCTATTTCCTTTTCGGTTTTATTGAGCTTTTACATCATGTTGAGATTACTTTACTTGTAAATATTAACTCTTTAATATTTATAATATATTATAAGTTTACCATTTTGATTACCTTGGTAAACTTATTGTAATTTATATATATATATATATATATATATATATATATATATATATATATATATATATGTATATATTCTATTATCTAACGTAAATCAAAAATAAAAGGTTGACATTATGTATTGGTAAGTGTTTAATACTTTATTATTAATTATTCTTATGTATAAACTTATTATCTTTCTCGCATATGTAATGATATGTATACGAGTGACATGGCAGATTTATTAGATTTATACCAATAAATGAATCTTTTTTCTCAATATTATATATATATATATATATATACTAGCTGAGGTACCCGGCGTTGCCCGATTGTTTGGCGGTGTGTGTGTAAAGGAGATTATAGTAAAGAATAAGCGTAGTAATAATCCTGTTTAAATAATAAAAAATAAAACGATGGTAAAAACCAAAAAAAAAAAAAAGCAGCGAACAAACGTAAAACTTCTTTAAAATAAATCGGAAAACAAAGGAAAAAAAAAGGGGGAAAAATGATGAACGTGTTCGGAAAAACTAAAGCCAAAAATCACAGCGAAAAGCGAAAAAATAAGGCATAAATAACCTTTCGATTCGGCTAAGTTCATTCCAGGTTTTTTAAGCAACTACGAAGTAAAGAAAACCCAAACCGGTGTTAAAGAAAACCCAAACCGGTGTTTCTGTCCCTTGTGAACGATACTGCAACGGTGTAAAGTGGTGGCGGGGGAAGGAGGAATTTATTAGAGAGAAAAGATTTTACTACCTCTATTGAGTTTAACAGATTTTGGCAGTGAACTCTCAGCATAAAAAATATAGGAATCTACGATTATCGACGAAGTGGGGAGGTAATAGGCCTATAAAACACCTTAGATATTGTACTGCAGTTTGTGCATATTACATTTGCATGAAATGTCTTGATTTTAAATCCTATTAAGGTTAAAATCAGAGGGGAAAAATGAGTTCATTATATATATATATATGTATGTATATATATATATATATATATATATATATATTATTCAAACACGGTAGTGTTTTAATATATGGTTATGTGTCAGTTTTAGTTATTTAGAACTGCTTTAAAGCTTCACCGTTCACTCATTTTTAGACCAAATTTCCAACAATTGTTACAATTTATAGATCACCTTCTTAGCTATATTGTGAAAAATATTTTTTTCATTTTTCTTCAGTAAAGCAGAAATTATGATGAATTTACTGGTGTTCAAAGTCGTAAAAATTCGTAAGGAGGTGGGCGACGTTTTTCATGATTGCTTTCCATAGCAACCACTTCGCTTCATCGACTAGTGTTGCAACAAATTCACCGCTGTCGCGAAAAAAGAAGTAACAAGTAAAACAGAGATAATGAAAGCAGACGAGTGCCATACATTGTTTTACATACGTGTATGTTATATGTTTATGGGGCAATAAATAAGACTGAAATTAAATAAAGAACAAGTGAATTTTCTGGAATCCTATAAAAATCATGGATTACAATAGAAAAATGCGAGCAGGAAAACTTATATG
>NC_136491.1:48955490-48975490 GCF_053919585.1 Euprymna scolopes
TGAAAATTAAAATTTCCTTATTCTATGGGGGTTTCAAATAATGGCTCTTACTCCAGAAGAAAATAGTTTCCAAAATAATATTTATAAAGTGACTATAACTTGATTTCTCTCACATTTAAAGGTTTCAATTTATGTACTAACCAGCACATAAATGGTCAGCCTACAAATATTATTTTTCTTAATCACCATGGTGTAGTTTGTTTTGGTTGTTTTGTTTATAATGTCGAATCCGATCGTTTTTGTTGCATGTTTTATGCTTCGAGTTTTTTTTTTATATAAAGTAAATTCACACAAAGGTTTATGCAGTATAATACGACCAGAGTTCTTAATTGAACATCATGCAATCAATAGTTAATCAGAAAAGCATAATGATAAATAATAAATAATAAATAATAAATAATAAATAATAAATAATAAAGAAATAGTGATTTACTACAGAATCATGCGGAGATCACTCTCAATCATAGTACAGGGTGACCCAAAAAAAACGGGTCCCGTGTACACATTATTAATTAGAGTTGGGGCCCGTTTTTTGGATCACCCTGTATTAATACTATGATTAAGAGTGATTTTTCGCTGACACTAATAAATCAAGTATATACAAGTAACGTGAGACACAAAAAAAAAAAAATAAATAAATAAAAAATAAATTAAATATGGTTTGATCAAATAACCATTGAAAGGAATAATTGAATTAAACTTAAATGTGTGATCGTCCATATAGAGAATATTTTGTTGCATTAAAGCTCATCAATGTCGTTTTCAGGCTAAGATTGAAACCACGTTGTTTTCTTGGCACTGAAACTAATCACCACAAACCACAAGAAAATGGAATCTTACTGTATGTATATAAACAATACCAACTACCGAAAAGGGCTCTGTTCATTATGATGAAGACATTTGCATCATCGCTACGATTTCTCTTATCACGGTTCTGAAACCACGAACGAGTTCGTTGTCTATGTAGTAAATCATCGATAAATTGTTTCATTGTATCTACAGTCTTCAGTGTGGTTAGACAAGCAAGGAATTTAGACTAAAATCGAAACCTCATTGGTTTTATTTTCGACAGTCAGAGCTTCTATCATCGAGTCACGTGCGCGATATATTCAAATTTTATCTTCATTAAAAATGTTTTTCATTCGATGTTGCATGCTTATTCGAGGAGAAAAAAAAATCATGTTCTGTGTGCGTTTTAATATTTCCTTGGATTTGAAAACGACAAGACAGGAAATAATAAACGGAAAGATGTTGAGAAGAAAGTTTCCTATTTTGGTTATTTTCATTCGAATGATTTTTTTTTCTGTTCTCCTGTTTTGCTTTGAAGTTAAGATTGCTGGCGGGAGAACCGCATCGTAATAGCATCGTCCTCGATAGGAGACTTGAAAACACACACACACACACACACACACACACACACACACACACACACACACACACACACACACACACACACACACACACACACATATACTATAATAAAGCCGTATTCCTGCCTGTTTGCTTACTTGTTTGTTCACATACAACATATATATATATATATATATATATATATATATATATATATATATATATATATATATATATATGAATACATATATATATTACATGTGCAGAGTATGATGTCATCGTATATGACGGCATCTGTTATGACGTCATAAATGGAAATAAAAATCCCCGGACTATGCCGGGTAGATTTTCTCACACACACACACACACACACACACACACACACACACACACACACACACACACACACACACACACACACACACACACACATTTTCGCTTTTATATTATAGATGACATAAATTTCATATATATGATTATCTATATATATAAAAGGCAAAATGTGTGTGACATTTTATGTATGTCTCGCAAAGGCTTTTTTCGCCGACGGTCCCAGGGGTGGGGGTGGGGGTTACTATATTAAAAAAAAAAATATTTTATATGAATATTTATATGACTATATATAACATAAATTATACATACATGATATAAATTTCATACATATGATATAAATTTCATGTATATGACATAAATTTCATGCATATGATGTAAATTTTATATATATGGCATAAATAATATAGGATATAAATTTCATATATATGATATAAACTATATATATATCACATAAATTTCATATATATGACATAAATGTTATATATATAATATGAAGTTCATATATATGGTTTAAATTTCCCATATATGACATAAATTTCATATTCATGATATAAATTTCATATATGATATAAATTTCATATATGATATAAATTTCATAAACGACTCTCATAGAAAGACATTTGGAGATTTGGCATCCTTTCTATTGTCTTTTCCCAGAACATTGTTTATATATGATTTATATTTTATGTAAAATGTGTAAAGTTTTCAAGAGCTTGTGCCATGACAATTTCGATAAGTGTTCGTTTAGAGATTCAGAAACATTTCATTGCTTTTCTTCTCCTGTAAATTTGATCTAAAAATAAAATGTATATGATGCAACAAGTGATTATTAATTGATTGATATGTGGTTCCAAATGTAAAAGTTTATGGTTATAATAATATCTATTGAAAATCTATTAAGATAAACTATATATGTTTAATATATATACTCATTAAATTAACGTCTATAAATTCATTTCGGAATTATTAGTTAAATAATAAAAAATAAATAAATAAATAAATAAAAACTAAACGAAAAATGAAAAAAAAAATAATCAAAGTACATAGGAGAGGGGGTTTAAGTATAAGGAAAACCTGAGTTGGATATGGTTTATAATTTTTAGGTCTAAACAATATTTATAAATCTTATTAACTTGAATTAAAATTAGAATTAGTTTTAACTTAATTATAATTAAAATAGCATGTTATCAAAGTAAGAAACTCTGAAACATACTTATTAGATAATTAGTATATATACAATGATAAACAATAATTATACTTTAATAAGGAACAAGTTCAAAAAATATTTATGAATACTAGATTGACGTATGTAGAACTGAGTAAAGTTTGTGAAATATAAAAACTAAAGATATTACTTTCAATATAAATAATAATGTTGGTGCTGATATTGATAATAATATGAATAAATATATAAATAAATAAAAATAAAAGTAAAGGTAAGTAACCAATTAATTAACAACTCAACATTAGAAGATATGAAGTATAACTTAATAACTTATCACTATAGATTAAAATTATTTTTAATACTAACATTTTATATTGTAAATATTAGTGAATTAATTTAAAATATAAAACGTTTTAAATTTTTAAATAATATTAAGTGAAAGACATTAAAACTATATTAAAATTACTTATTATTTGAATATTGATGTCTACGCGCTGGTTAAATAAATAAATATAAGTTAATATTTCGTTAGATTTGTTCCAAGGGAGGTAACTGTGCCTCATTTTATTAAGCAAATTTAATTATTTATAATTATGATGTAAAGGATTTGCAGATTATTTTTAAACATAACAAAATGTAAGTATAGTTTTTGAATTGTATGATTTTAAAAATTATAATTGTAAGGATTAATAAGATTGATGATAATAGCTAACAGAATCGAATTATGTATGGTTTTCAATTCAAATTAATTGATTAGTTAGGATAACCGACCGTAGTGATCAATCGTTTTTTTGTTTTTGTTTGTTCGCTTAGTTTAGTTTCGTATATACAAACAAGTATAATAGTTTATAATTTGTTGATATTATTTTCATAAGTATGCATACACAAATTAGAATTAATAAATTTACTAATTATTAAATAGAACATTTTGGTAGAAAATTCATGAATTAATTAAAATTGTTAGTACGAATAGTTGGGTTTAATGACTTTGATAAAAATTCAATATGGCGGAATGGAAAAATAAAAAGGTATTTGCAGTTCTCTCTTCCAATTTTCGGATTTTAATCATGTCAAATCACACTTCAATTCCTTTTGACGGATTGATTGTTGCTATTTCTTCTGATGAGTTAAGGGCATAATAGATTCACTGATTGATATAATAATTATGTAATTGATTTTGCGCTACGAAACAGATACTGTCAATAATTGTATAAGCCAACTGAATTAAAGGAATAGATTATAAGATGATCAACATCATGAATTTTGGAATATAAATTTTTGTCATTTTTCTCTATATTGCTCTGTAATTACATTGAGCTTCTTAAATAAGAATTGATATATATTATAAGAAAATATATTTCTACAGAAATATATATATATATAATTTGGAGTTGCTATTTTTCAAAAGTAGGGTAACCAATGAAATATAACGAGGTTAATACAAGAGTGCTCAATACGGAAGTAGAACAAGTTACATTTTCATTTTGTCTTTACATAAGCAGTAATTTGTTGCTACGCAGTCATGAGCATGTTTCGGTCTTCTCGTGTTTAGTAACTAGAGACCTTTTCAGACAAGAAACGCTTATTTACAAAGCGGAATTCAAAAATGTTTGAATTCTGCTTTCGTAAATAAGCGTTTGTTGCCTGAAAAGGTCTCTAATTATTAAACACTAGAAGACCGAAACATGCGCATGACTGCGTAGCAACAAATTACTGCTTATGTAAAGACAAATTGAAAATGTATATATATATATATATATATATATATATATATATAATATAAAGCTGAATGTGTGTGTATGTGTGTGTGTGTGTGTATGTGTAGTCACGAATAGGATCCTATATGGTTGTCTATTTAAAAAAAACTGATTACATATAATGATAGAAGATGTATCGAGACACGGAATGGGTATGTTTGATCTGGCAGAACGGTGGTTCATTAAAATTGCGGGGTCTGCGTTCGCGCCTGGTCCACAAAGTATGAAAAAAAAAACTTTTACAAGTGTTTTTGATATAGATATACATAATTGATAAGTATGTTTCAACTTAAATAGGGATGGTATAATAAAAATGTGGGGGTCTTCGTTCGCGCCTGGCCTCCATAGAATGGAAATAAGCACAAACTTTAATAAAGACTTTTCATATCTATCTGCGTAAGTATACTTTGATAATTATGTTTCAGTTTGAAGAAATACGGTATAATAAAATTATGGGGTGTTCGTTCGCACCTGACCTCCATAGAATGGAAATATGTCACAAAGTTTTACAAGGTTTTTTAATATAGATCCACAGAATATTGTGATAAGTGTTTCAGTGTGAACAGGTATGGTATAATAAATTATGGGGTTTATCTATTTTATTTTTACTTTCATCATATTTTGTTTTGGATTTGATACTCCCAAATTCGAAGCTATCTCTTTACAACCCTTCCTTTTCATAACCTACCATACTTTCATAAATCAGAGTCCATTTTCTGTAGGCTGTTTTGGAACCGAGTCAACGACGGGTACTTTTGCTAGTATATATATATATATATATATATATATATATATATATATATATATATATATATATATATATATATATATATATATATAGAGAGAGAGAGAGAGAGAGAGATAGATAGATAGAATGTATATATTCATTCTGTTTGGGTTCAAATCGAACAAAATTCTTTAGGGTGTCGACGTTTATAGCGAACTTTTAATGTTATTATATATTAATCTGAAAATAAATCGACTTAAGAAACGTTGATTCTTCGGGAGTTACTTAACGTTTTCAATGTAGTGTTGAACAAACTAGGCGTTGCCCAGGTGCAATGACTTTAAAACTCAAATCTCGGCAATGATATTCTCTTCGAAATATTGTCATCGTTAATATGATTTCTCTTCAGACTATCGCGAGAGCAGAGGAGAGGAGAGGGATATAAAAAATCCCCATTTCCCGCAAGCAATAACGTTAACATTAAATGCTAGACAACAACGTTCTCTTTGGATTATCTAATGTTTTATTACATTAAATCAAAAATGAATTTCAGTATAAAGAGAAGAGAGGGATGACGAAAAAACTTGGCGTTGCCCAAGAGCAATTATTCTAAAAAAGTGATATTCGAGCGAATTTCTTATATTTTATTATTAGTATTAATACATTACAAAGAGCGGCTAGGTGACAGAAAAATATAAATAAGTGGGGAGAGAGGAAAAGGGAGAGAGAAGAAGACATATTAGGGGAATACAAACGGAATATAAAGAGAAAAATAGAGAAAAAGATAGATAGAGAGAAAGAGAGAGAGAGAGAGAGAGAAAGAGAGAGAGAGAGAGAGAGAGAGAGAGAGAGAGAGAGGTTTTAAAAGAAAGATGTTACACACACTTTTAAACTGTCCTCGTTTGTTGTTGAACTATTCTTTCTATACAAAGAAAATACGCCAGGTTTTAAAAGTTGGACCAAAATAGTATTTAAGCTGACAAATGAACTGTTTTTCTACTTAGTCAATTTTTATTTGTTATCGTTGTGTCATGCTGTTGCATCGTTTGTTTTATCATTGTGTCATGTTTATTGTATCATTTGTTTAATCGTTGTGCAACGTTGTATTATAATTCGTTTTACCTTTGTGTTATATTGTTGTATCATTCGTTTTACCACGTGTCATGTTGTATCATTGTTTTTATTTTGTAATGATTTTGTATCATTCGTTATATCATGTGTCATGTTGTATCATTGTTTTTATTTTGTAATGCTGTTGTATCATTCGTTTTATCATGTGTCATGTTGTATCATTTTTTATTTTGTATTGCTGTTGTATCATTCGTTTTATCATGTGTCATGTTGTATAATTGTTTTTATTTTGTAATGCTGTTGTATCATTCGTTTTATCATGTGTCATGTTGTATCATCCTTTTTATTTTGTAATGCTGTTGTATCATTCGTTTTATCATGTGTCATGTTGTATCATCCTTTTTATTTTGTAATGCTGTTGTATCATTCGTTTTATCATGTGTCATGTTGTATCATTGCTTTTATTTTGTAATGCTGTTGGATCATTTGTTTTATCATGTGTCATGTTGTATCATCCTTTTTATTTTGTAATGCTGTTGTATCATTCGTTTTATCATGTGTCATGTTGTATCATCCTTTTTATTTTGTAATGCTGTTGTATCATTCGTTTTATCATGTGTCATGCTGTATCACACTTTTTATTTTATAATGCTGTTGTATCATTCGTTTTATCATGTGTCATGTTGTATCATTGTTTTTATTTTGTAATGCTGTTGTATCATTCGTTTTATCATGTGTAATGTTGTATAATCCTTTTTATTTTGTAATGCTGTTGTATCATTCGTTTTATCATGTGTCATGTTATATAATTCTTTTTATTTTGTAATGCTGTTGTATCATTCGTTTTATCATGTGACATGTTGTATCATTGTTTTTATTTTGTAATGCTGTTGTATCATTCGTTTTACTGTGTGTCATGTTGTATTATTATTATTATTATTTTGTAATGATTTTGTATCATTCGTTATATCATGTGTCATGTTGTATCATTGTTTTTATTTTGTAATGCTGTTGAATCATTCGTTTTATATTGTGTCATGTTGTATCATTGTTTTTATTTTGTAATACTGTTGTATCATTCTTATTATTTTGTAATGATTTTGTATCATTCGTTTTATCATGTGTCATGTTGTATCATCCTTTTTATTTTGTAATGCTGTTGTATCATTCGTTTTATCATGTGTCATGTTGTATCATTGTTTTTATTTTGTAATACTGTTGTATCATTCTTTTTATTTTGTAATGATTTTGTATCATTCGTTATATCATGTGTCATGTTGTATCATTGTTTTTATTTTGTAATGCTGTTGTATCATTCGTTTTATCATGTGTCATGTTGTATCATTGTTTTTATTTTGTAATGCTATTGTATCATTCGTTTTATCATGTGACATGTTGTATCATTGTTTTCATTTTGTAATGCTGTTGTATCATTCGTTTTATCATGAGACATGTTGTATCATTTTTTTCTTTTTTAATGCTGTTGTATCATTCGTTTTATCATGTGTCATGTTGTATCATTGTTTTTATTTTGTAATGCTGTTGTATCATTCGTTTTAACATGTGTCATGTTGTATCATTGTTTTTATTTTGTAATGCTGTTGTATCATTCGTTTTATCATGTGACATGTTGTATCATTGTTTTTATTTTGTAATGCTGTTGTATCATTCGTTTTAACATGTGTCATGTTGTATCATTGTTTTTATTTTGTAATGATTTTGTATCATTCGTTATATCATGTGTCATGCTGTATCATTGTTTTTATTTTGTAATGCTGTTGTATCATTCGTTTTATCATGTGTCATGTTGTATCATTGTTTTTATTTTGTAATGCTGTTGTATCATTCGTTTTATCATGTGTCATGTTGTATCATTGTTTTTATTTTGTAATGCTGTTGTATCATTCGTTTTATCATGTGACATGTTGTATCATTGTTTTTATTTTGTAATGCTGTTGTATCATTCGTTTTATCATGTGACATGTATCATTTTTTTTTTCTTTTTTAATGCTGTTGTATCATTCGTTTTATCATGTGACATGTTGTATCATTGTTTTTTTTGTAATGCTGTTGTATCATTCGTTTTATCATTTGTCATGTTGTATCATCCTTTTTATTTTGTAATGCTGTTGTATCATTCGTTTTATCATGTGACATGTATCATTTTTTTTCTTTTTTAATGCTGTTGTATCATTCGTTTTATCATGTGTCATGTTGTATCATTGTTTTTATTTTGTAATGCTTTTGTATCATTCGTTTTAACATGTGTCATGTTGTATCATTGTTTTTATTTTGTAATGCTGTTGTATCATTCGTTTTATCATGTGTCAAGTTGTATCATTGTTTCTATTTTTAATGCCGTTGTATCATTCGTTTTTTATGTGTCATGTTGTATCATTGTCTTTATTTTGTATTGCTGTTGTATCATTCGTTTTATCATGTCATGTTATATAATTCTTTTTATTTTGTAATGCTGTTGTATCATTCGTTTTATCATGTGTCATGTTGTATCATTGTTTTTATTTTGTAATGCTGTTGTATCATTCGTTTTATTATGTGTCATGTTGTATCATTTTTTATTTTGTAATGCTGTTGTATCATTCGTTTTATTATGTGTCATATTGTATCATTTTTTTTTATTTTGTAATGCTGTTGTATCATTCGTTTTATCATGTGTCATGTTGTATCATTTTTTTTTATTTTGTAATGCTGTTGTATCATTCGTTTTATCATGTGTCATGTTGTATCATTGTTTTTATTTTGTAATGCTGTTGTATCATTCGTTTTATCATGTGTCATGTTGTATCATTGTTTCTATTTTATAATGCTGTTGTATCATTTGTTTATCATGTGTCATGTTGTATCATTGTTTCTATTTTATAATGCTGTTGCATCATTCGTTTATCATGTGTCATGTTGTATCATTCTTATTATTTTATAATGCTGTTGTATCATTCGTTTTATCATTGATATGATATGTTGTTTTATTATTTCTTTCATCATGACGACATGCTTTCCACGAGAGATTTTATATCTTCCACAGAAAAGATGATGTTCGAAACAAAGCGAAAAAAAAAAATATCAGAATCTGATGAAAACTTTTTATTAGTCGAAAGCTTGTTTATTCTTTAGAAAAAATAACTAATTCATTCGGTGAACAAACACAAACATATATCGTAATTTGGCTAATTTTCATTTTTATGTGTATTCGCTAGATAAAAATGTACAAATAAGTTTTTCTTCTGTAGAAATTTATTTTTATGAAGGAATGAAGTTTGGCGCACTGGCGTACTTTTTGGCGAACCAAAATGGCGGATTGAAATCTAGTGTGCTGGCGCCCCAAAAAAGAATACCGATTATTTTACGTTAAATTTATATTCAAAACTGATCATCCACTCTAAATACTAAATGGTGACTTGAGTGTAAATCTACAAATTTGTTATTATTATTATCATTATTATTATTATTATTATTATTATTATTATTATTATTATTATTATTATTATTATTATTATTATTATTATTATTATCTTGTTTTTCTTACAGCAAGGCAAATCAATTTAATAACCCACCAAATTTTTATAATTAAAATAAAATTTAAACTTTATTCATAGAAGTTAACAATGTCCACGCCTTACTCCTGTTAAAAATGGTATTCTAAATAGTAACGTTATTATTTAGAAATTCCTTCGTAACAATGGGAGCAGGGGGGTGTTGTTAATATTTTGTTCTTACATCGTTTGCTCAGTTTATCTATCAATCGTCGACTATTTTCAACTGTTTATTAAAACTTTAAAGTAGCATGATATATACTAACGACGAATTGATACAATCTGTCTTTGTTTTAAATAAAAATAAATCTTTTATTGTCTTACAATTTTTAATCAATTACAAGGAAAACATTTCAGACAAAAATATAGTCGGAAATTTCCCAGGGGTTTATGCAATGATTTTAAAATTTACAACCCTGCCCCCCAAAAACAAAGAAAAAAAAAACAAACAAATGAAATATTTATAAAATATAAAAGAATCGGAATCGGAATCGTATCGAATCAAAAATTTAGAACAGAATCGGGGAAAATTTTGGAATCGTCCCATCACTAATATATATATATATATATATATATATATATATATTTATATATATATATATATATATATATATATATATATATATATATATATATATAGTAAGTTGTAATATATATATATATATATATATAGTAAGTTATAAAATATATATGGCGATTAAGCTACACAGAATATTCCGCGTTTCATCTATGCTAGGATTCCTCAGGTTTATTTTATAACTTACTACCCAGCTCTACATACGTATTGAGCACTGTCGAAGTAAATATTTAAAGTTTACACATAAATTTATACTTTCGTATATTAATTTATATTATTAAACGAAGTAGTTATATATATATATATATATATATATATATATATATATATATGAAAGTTGGAATGTGTGTATGTGTGTGGGAGGACAATTCTCAACTTATATAGTAAACAAATTTTTGATCTACAACTTTAAATTTTGTATATAAGGTATTCAGACATGTAAATTACTTTTTAATCAATTTTCATCCTGCTTACAAAGCGTGTATAAGGGGTCAAAATTGAAAAAGTGGTACGTTGAGTTCATCGGATTTTGATCTGTTTGTCAATTGTTTCACAAAAGCGCATGCGTGATTCGTTCACGTGACAGATTCGCATGCTAAGAATAAGAAGGTTTTAAAACACTTTTTAAAGACGCGTCAAGCTGGTTGAATAGTTATCGTACTTGACTCACTTTTGTTTTTAGCTTTTGGTTTCGATCTCAAATCGAGTATTTTTATTGTTTCCTTACAAAAGGTAAACAGTTTAAAATAAATAATCTTCGCATGCACACGTTTTTGTATGTATTAAAATATACTACTTATGTGTATTTAGCTACCGGGCAATGACGGACGGCGCTGCTAGTATATATATATGCCTTAATTTCCATTTATATATTTATTCCCATGTATTTTGTATTAATAACACTTTAACTATATTTCATTTTTCCCCATCTATAAATATAAAAGCGAAAATGTATGTATGTATGTGTGTTCGTTTTTTCTGTATGTCTACAAAAGACTTTTTTCAGAGAAGCGGTCGGTCGGTTCACAACTTTTTAAAACTTTTTATATGACATATAAATCGTAATATTTCACAGTTAACAACAAAGCTCGCCTGTCAATTTAATTTGCTCGATTTCGGGAAGATAAATATTCAACATTTGTCGCTTGCCGCATGTGGGTTAGTCTTTTTCCTATAACATTTTGGGAAAATAAAAATCCCGCAGTCAAACTTGACCTCATTAAGTCATTAAAACGGGCACCTGCCAAATCCAAGTAATTAAATAAATTCAAACGTGTTTCCGTTAGCATCTCGCGGTGGGGCAATCGTTAACGCCGCACGTTTTTTTTTTCACACTTAAATTTACAACTTTGCCTCAACGGTTCGGGTTCGATCCTCATACTTACTTTTATTTACCCCCCCCCCCGGAGTTTCCACACACACCTCCAAACACCTGGGCAACGCCGGGTACCCCTCGCTAGTACTTTCATAAATCAGAGTCCATTTTCTGTAGGCTGTTTTTGAACCCAGTCAACGACGGGTACTTTTGCTAGTCCGTTATAAATGCAAATATACACAAAGCAACTACAGAAAAAATGCATATTTTATTTAATTTCAATAAAACCGTTCATCAATATCTAATTGCAATGATCTCTTTCAATCTGATCTAGGAATACATTAAGCACGGCTTTAAAAGCATCGTGGAGTTTACGCATGGTTGCGCATGCGTGAATTTTTCTTTAAAACGGAAGTTGTGCTTTTCCATAATATACTTCCGCAATTATATGATGTCCCTTTCAATTTTGTTTAGCGATGATCATAGACTGTAAGATATTTATGTTGAACGTTGGGCCGGCATTTTTTTTATTTGAACAGTGACGATGCCACTGTGGTGTGTGTGTGTGTGTGTGAGAGAGAGAGAGAGAGAGAGAGAGAGAGAGAGAGAGAGAGAGAGAGAGAGAGAGAGAGGAAAGTTTCGCATATATTCATGTATAACAGTATCTGCCACTTTTTCTTCCTAGGTCCTTCACTCTTCCCCACAACGAAAAACGCGAAGACGCCGCAAGTAAAAGTATTTCAAGATCCAGAGGAAACAATGCGGATCTTAGCAAGAAAGATAAGACTCGAAGTGGCAACCCAAGAGATAGCTGTGTGTGTTTGAGTGAGTTACAATAAAGATTAAAGTATATTTATGTCTGTCAATATATGTCACTCTGCCCTTATATATATATATATATATATATATATATATATATATATATATATATATATATTTTATTTATATATATGTATATATATACATATATATACACATATATATACATATATATATATGTATATATATGTATATATATATGCATGTATATATGTATATATATATGCATATATATGTATATATGTATATACATATGCACATATATATATATATGTATATATATGTGTAATGTGTATATATATGTATATATGTATATATATATGTATATATATGTACATGTATTTATATATATTTATTTATATATTTATATATAATATATATATATTTATGTATATTTATTTATATATTTATATATATTTATTTTATTTATATATATGTATATATATACATATATATATGTATGTATATATGTATATATATATATGGATATATGCATATATATATGTGTATATATATGTATATATATATGTATATATATACGTATATATATGTATATATATACGTATATATATTATTATTATATATATACACACTCACTGACGCTAACCTATATATATATATATATATATATATATATATATATATATATATATATATATATATTAGATCCAGTGTTGTGCATATGCGAGAGTGCGTGTGTGTGTGTGAGAGGGAGAGAGAGGGAGAGAGAGAGAGAAATAATGGAAGAAAAAAAAGAGAGAATGGGAGAGGAAGTGTCTTTTACAATACCGATTAACTTATAAAACCTTGCTCAATAAGTCGCAGGACTATCTTTTAAAATATCAAATGCTTAGGCAAATTTGACTTAATTCATCGATATTGTCGCCTTCTAAAGTGATACACGGGTTCCAACGCTTGTCTAACAATAGAGTGAATGTTCTTGTGTAATATTTATCGTTGGCAAGTATTTGACATTGAAGTAGCAGTTTTTATTTTTTTAGTTAAGTGGCTTCATGTCTTGTCTGGAGCGATTTCCACACACACATACATACATACATACAGACATATATATATATATATATATATATATATATATATATATATATATAGAGAGAGAGAGAGAGAGAGAGATAGATAGATAGATAGATAGAGAGAGAGAGAGAGAGAGAGAGAGAGAGAGAGAGAGAGAGAGAGAGAGAGAGAGAAAGGGAGAATTGATATTGTGTGCGGAATAGTCTCTACCAAACTACGCCATCAGTTTTTGTCTTTAGACTTGAAAATTAATACATAGGTTATTCGGATATGTAAAACAAATTCGATTTGGTAAAATAGCTGCTAAAAAGTGAAAATAGAAAAATTGGAAAATGGCAGACATAAGTCGAGTTAAAGTGCTCTTCTACGCATGTGCAAATATACATTAATACGTTAAAAATGGGTAACTTTTAATATCCATCTGTTGTTAGCTCAGATGATAACAAACAACACTGGAGCGCTAAGTGTTTTGATTTCGATTCTGACTGATAACACTCTAGTCCTATTTTTTCTCACTTTTGAAATCACTAATATATATTGGGTACAATATAATAATCAGTAGACTATTGGCTCTATAATAACAAATACGGAATCTACATAAATTAAAATATCATATTTAAGCGTATTTCTCATTGACAAATACACTGCTTTCTGATATCTGTAACTACTCTGCTATTTTCACGGAATTTCAATTTACGATTACCACTAAATAGGAGTTGGCGGATCTTTTTGATGTTTTCCAGTATAATTGCCAAATCTGGGTAATCTGGGCGTTGAGAAACATCTGATGATCATTAAACGATTCTATTTCGTTCAGGAAAAGAATCTTCTCACATTCGATGAAATAGAAACAGTATTTTTCATACATGACAGTGCTCCCCATGAAAAATCACCAGTGTTGTTTTATTTAATCAACCCACAAAAAATGAGGTTCGAACCACGGACCTTCAGTCACTAGTAATGAGAAAGTCCAAACTGTCTTTCGTATTAAGCTACCTCTCATTGCACTCAGAGAGACATACACACACCAAATATACGCAGACATGACAGAAAAGAATAGACGCTAAGATAAATATTTTTTCTAAGATTAATATATGCTTATTTATATTTACAGATAAGGATAATGCTAAAATAACTTAGAGTATCTCATCAAAATTGCATCTAACAACATTGAAGCAAGCCACGAACTAAAGGAGCATCAAATCTATCAGAATTTCTGTGAGGACGAATCATGGCTCAATATAAAAGAGGTCTTAGTCAATAACCCTTTCCACTGTTAATAGTGATCGTACGATTCACAAGAGAGGACAAAGAGTGCACAAAACGTCACCTAGGTACCCCGGACCCCCTGAGAGAGCCTTGCGTCTTGTGAAAAGAAATTAAGCGGATCCTCAGTGCAAGGCCTCTGACATTGCAACACAAGCTGGTGTCAGTCATAGAACAGCTGTCAGGTATGTCCACAAGCTGCAATTTTATGGTAGAGATGCAAGAAAACCTCTTCTTCGTGTTGCCAACATCAAGCGCAGAAAAGATTGGGCTCGTGAGATGGTGGAGAGACCTATGAGTTTTTGGACCAATATTATTTTCTCTGATGAGTTACGGGTTTTATTAATTCCCGACAGTAGAAGGGTATGAATATGGCGACTCCCTCAGCAAGAGTTTTACTTAAAAAGACTGCAGCCAACGCTGAAACATGGGAATTTCTTGGTTATGGTACAATTTGGTGTGATGGCCGCTCAGACCTGGTAGAGTGCGAGAGAAACACCAATTCTCAAGTGGTAAAATGAACCAAGTTAACTCACTATTTCTGGAAGACGGACTTCTTGTCACTTTGTTAATGCGACAAAACATTGGTTGAGCCAAAATGGGACTAATAAACGTTAGTCCTCGGATATGAACCTAATTGAAAACCCTTAGGGCATATTAGACTGGAACCTTCGCAAAAAGAAAAGGAAGACATCTAAGCCTGAACTTTTAGCATTATTGCGTTAGACATGGCAAGAAATACCTCAAGATGATATTCGTCAACTGTTCAATGTCATGCTTATAAGAGTCATAGCATTAAAAAACAGCAAAGGGAATCTCGACCAAGTATTAGTTATAAAGTTTGTGGCCATTTATTTATGATTTTGTTCTATAAATTATATGTTTTTTGTAATAAACTGTTTCTATGGACGTCTATTCTATTCTGTCATGTTTGTATAGACACTGCGAAAAGTTACACATATATAGATATGCATATCATATTTAAGTATACTAGCGATAAATGTGGGAATTCCACAGCAGACTCTTTCATATGAAATATATTGATGTTGGCATTCTATAGATGTTCAGTGTAAATGGAGACGCCCTGATATTATTGTAGCTCTTTTGTTAAAACTGCAAAAGTATTTATCTAAGCTATCAGCATAGCCTGGTCATAAAATACGCTTAAATATGACATTTTAATGTATGTGGATTTTGTATATATTATTATAGAGTCAATTTTCTATCGATTCTTTTGTATTATAAAGTTGTGATTTGAACAATTAAAAAATATATATCTATATGACTTGGGTGTATCAACTTGAATCGAAACCGAAACCAAAACTTACGAAGAAAAAATATATGTAACTTGAGTTACTTTAGCTATAATCGAAACGAAACAAAAACTTATGAAGAATTCTTCGTAAAATTACTTATATATATATATATATATATATATATATATATATATATATATATAACTAATTCATTTACTCACATAAAATTAATATACAAAAGTGTAGATTTATGCGTAAACTTTAAGTATTTACTTACAAAAGTGCTCAATACGTAGGTAGAGCTAGTTAGTAATTTATAAAATATATATGGCGATTAAGCTACACTGAATATTCGGCGTTGTTTTTATATGGTCCTCTTCTGTTGAGGGTTTTAGTTAGCCAATCAGCTTTCTAGTATCCACCGCGCCCCTTCCTATCAGCCAATGGGCATGCATTTTATCGAACAGATCCTTTGTTCGATAAAATGCATGCCCATTGGCTGATAGGAAGGGGCGCGGTGGATACTAGAAAGCTGATTGGCTAACTAAAACCCTCAACAGAAGAGGACCATATAAAAACAATAAACAACGACAGAATTCGCGCATAAGCCTGACGAATCCTAGAGTGGATGAAACGCCGAATATTCAGTGTAGCTTAATCGCCATATATATTTTATAAATTACTAACTATATATATATATATACATATATATATGTGCATATATATATATATATATATATATATATATATAGCTGTCATCAACTATAATCGAAACCGAAACCGAAACAAAAACTTATGAAGAATTCTTGGTAAAAAAAGTCAAAAACTATAAAGTCTCCCGACTGATGCCTTGTCCTGTTTTTGAGTAAAAGGTAATGAAGCAACTTTAGTAAAAGCCCTATAACAACGACAAGGGGCTGTATAAGTTTTCTTTTTATGTAAATTGTTTTATTAGTAAATCTAGATGTTAATTGTTTTTTGTTTTAACATTTGTTATTTTCTTGTTATTTTATCAATATGAAATGAATGAATCAAAACAGATATGAAATAATCACACAATAAAGTACAAAACAAAGGTGTCACTAAATGGATTGGGAAGCCACAGTGCTGGTGAAGAAGAAAGTTCTGTATCAAGAATTAATTTCGATATACCCCCTTCAATTTGAGTGGTGTAATTTGAACGCTGAAGAAATTATTGAGATCCATTAAGGAATTCTATTAGTGCTACATTGTTTGCAAGAAGCTGACACAAATTGAAATCACCCAACAAAAGTACTCTTATACCAACAGGTAAGTTGTTGAGCTCATCTGTGAGAAGATTTAAAAAAAATTCCCTAGTGGGTCATGCGGTACACGAGCATACAACAAATCACATGTATTGAAGTTCAATCTACGAATATATAATTACTTCCCTTGTACTGTTAGCCAAAATAAGTCGGAGAACTGTTACCTATTTTGACCATTTAAACCCCTGGCTTAATGTAAAGCAGCCAAATGACACCGTTTTATGAAAAACAATGCCTTAATTTTAAAAATACGGTACGATTTAAAACCTCTATTTAGACGCAAGTATGAATATTAGGAAAAAAATAAAAATTATCCCCCAAAAGTGTATTTTTTTTTACCCCTAAAACACCCTGGGGCTTAAACCCTACAATTTCCCCAGGGTCAAATATTATATTTCCAGATGTATATTCATGTAACCTTGCTTTTGGGTAATTTTCAGCAAAATCTAATGGTCAGGAAAGATTCAATGTCCCGAAAAGTGCTATTTTTGGCCTCGTGGGGATGCAACAAGAATTTGTATAAAAAATACGAGAATGTTACATTTCCTCCCTTGGGTAGTTGTAACTTCATGCAAATTTCAGAAAAATGTAATGAGTAGTTATTGAGAATTTTGAGAACGAACGGACGAGGGTAAACTCTAGTCCAAATCCGACTAAATCGGTAGACAAATTATTTATTACAAGAAATGGAAGGTCATAATAATTAAACGGGTCACTTGGAATACAAAGATGTAAGCGTGACACACAAAATAACACACACGCCATCGAATTAATATATAGATTACATAAAATAAGATATACATTGTATCTATATGTGTGTGGATGGCTGGTTTTGTGTTTCTAATATTTAATCGAATTAATTAACCTCTATACGTACCTCATTATTTATGGGTTGCGATTTATTATCGCATTTTTTTTTCAAGATTTAAACGGAAAAGCAAAGCTAATGAAATAATAAAGAAAAAGTATGGTAGCTGAAATGAACGAAATAATCTTTGGAAGTTTTGACATCAAAGAGATTCTTGGAAGGAGAGAGAGAGAGAGAGAGAGAGAGAGAGAGAGAGAGAGAGAGAGAGAGAGAGAGAGAGAGAGAGAGAGAGAGAGAGAGAAATCAATGTTTTTGAAGACCAGTATTGGCATCGCATTGTAGATGGGCCAAATTTTAATTGGGGAAAAAATGATATGAAATAAAAACAAATAGTTTAAAGTAAGACAAATAGAAAGAATACCGAAGAGGAATATAATGAAGGAAGAAAAAGAAGAAGAAGAAGAAGAAGAAGAAGAAGAAAAAGAAGAAGAAGAAAGACAAATTACGCACTTAGTTACCTTAACATGATTAAACTGAAATCTTATTCTCGCATTAACCCTACCATCCAGGACTGAAAATGAATAACTGGAGGAACGCGATGTAAGGCGGAAACACGTGACACGAACGCTGCGATTGCGCAAAAGTGCAATAGATAGGCTTGTCAGAAATGCAGCTGATAACAGCGGGAAGTTATCTAAAATTACATAATCCTGTTATTGACTCTAAGCAATATAAATGTATGTATGTCTAAGGCTGCGCAAGTGTATAAATGGCTCTTTATATGTGCATATATAATTAGTATTAATATGAAAAACACAACGTCATTAGCTGAATCACACACACACACACACACACACACACACACACACACACACACACACGCACACACATCTATATAGCTATCTCTACTATTATATAAAAGGAACTTTGTGTGTGTGGGTGTGTGTGTGTGTAAGAGAGAGAGAGAGAGAGAGAGAGAGAGAGAGAGAGAGAGAGAGAGAGAGAGAGAGAGAGAGAGTTCGGATTCAGAAGCGGCTGGGCTAATTTTTAAAAGAATACCTGATGTGTCTGGGAGGGAGTGTTCTTACGTAGGTTTTGTATATAAAAAAACCTGATAGATCGGTCAAAAATTATGCTTTTGAAAGAAAAATGTTTTTTTTTCGAAAGACTTTGTATTCTTACACGTCAACACATAGGAAATAAATACAGAAAAGGTACAAACATCTATATATTTTTCGTATTAATTTTTTATCCACACACACACATACACCCCCCCACACATATATATATATATATATATATATATATATATATATATATAAAAGTGAAATTGTCGGTCTTTATGTGTACGTGTGAGTGTGTGTATGTGTGTGTAGAATTCGCTACTAAACTACTCTGTCAATTTTCGGTCTACAGACTCGAGATTTGACATAAGGGGTATTGAAATTTGGGAAAATCTTTTTAATCGGTTTTCGGCCATCAAGGAGTTAAAGTTCAAAAGATTTGACCTTTGCGGTATCTAACGAACTATTTAGCCAATTTTGGGTCTAAACATTTGAAATTTTCTGTAAAGGGTATTCAGACGTACAGCAAGCTTTTAAATCAGTTTTTGGGCGAAAATTTGGCTGCGAAAAGGTCAAAGTTGAAAGAGTTTACTTTTGCAGACTCTACCAAACTCCTCCGCCAA
>NC_136491.1:48980490-49005490 GCF_053919585.1 Euprymna scolopes
AGAATACATTTTAAGGGGGCATAATAAGGATCAAAGTTAAACAAAAATTGACCTCTGCGGTCTCTTCCAAATGACTCAGACAATTTCTGGTCTAAATATTTGAAATTTTACATAAAGGGTATTCAGAGATAGGGCAAGCTTTTTCATCAGTTTGGGTCGAAAATATTTAGTTACCAATATATAAATGTATGTATGTATGTCTGTTTGTATGTCTGCCTTAAACTTTCAATAAAGGCGACGGGTTTTACCAAGATCAGTATCATTTTAAAGTTCGACCTTTCATACGACAAATATCGAAAAATTGGCTAAAAACATTAATATCTTCCCCTTCAACTAGGCACTTTTCTACAGGGGGGGTCACTTTTTGCTGATATTTTTTAAAGTTATCCTCTCCTGTAGATTGTCTAGCCTTAATTTTAAAAAAATGTCGCTTCCGGTTTGGCGGAGGTCGTAACAGCATAAACGTTAGGTTTTACCCCGTTCTTTTCCTCCTTTGCGGTACGGGTTCGAGCCTGCCTTTCTACTACCACTTTTTTTTTTTGCTCAACATACACATCCAAAAATCCGGGCAACGCCGGGCTTAAATGCTAGTATATCTATAAAAGTGAAAGTGTGTGTGTGTGTGTGTGTCTGTGTACATTTCCATACACAATAACTCTGTCAATATTTAGTCTACAGACTCGAAATTTGATATACAGGGTACTGAGATTTGGGAAAATTGCTGTGATGTATTTTGGGCCAGAAATTTGGTTATTAAGGGGTCAAAGTTAAACAATTTGACCTTTGAGAACTCTACCAAACTCCTCCGACAATTTTCGGTCTAAACACTTGAAATTTTAAATATAGGTTCCTTGCACATGGATCTAACTTAATAACTTGAGTTGAGCCCAAACAATAAATGTTAAGGGGTCATAATAGGGGTCAAATTTAAAAAATTGGCCTTTTTTTGCTCAGCATACACCTCCAAACACCCGGGCAACGCCGGGCACCCATGCTAGTATATCTATATTCATATATATACAAATTTACTTTTAATCATAAAAGTTTTCCCTTCCTAATTGCAATATATATATATATATATATATATATATATATATATATATATATATATATATATATATATATCCTGACCAATCATCTAATACAATGTCTTCGCAGTATAGCCTTTTACTTTAACAAGACCCTCTAAACTTGCAGGTTTAAAATAACAAAATGATATACATAGCAGGCACAGTTAATTAATTAAACCTATAAACATTAGGAAAATAACCAAACTAATTTATGTTAAGATATATATATATATAGGTAAATATTGTCAGGTAAATATGTGCGACGCTACTCCCAAAAGTAAAGTGATATCATTAAAACGAGCGATCGTTTATGCTCCAGAATTTATTTTTCTACATAGTCACTGCTATTCTCAATGCACTTTAGCTAATGATGAACGAGAGCATTCATATCTCGGTCGTAAAAGTTAACGCTTGTCGAAGCGGGCCATTTCTTCACGACTGCAATTACGGCGTTGTTGTCGGGAAAATGCTACCCACGTAATGCGTTTTTAAGAGATTCAACCAAGTCGAATGTCTGACAGGGGCCAGATCGGGACTATATGGTGGGTTAGACAGTACCGTTCAGCCAAACTTTATCACACATTTTGTAGTCTTCAAACTTGTGTGTGGTCTGGCGTTGTCGTGTTGCAAACGGAATGTTTTTCTTTTCTTTGACCTTAGAGGGGCAATCCGGGCTTTCAGCTTTGTGAACATTTCAACATAACGGTCAGTCAATCCTGGTTTCAAGAATTCCAAGAGTATGATCCCCTTCCTGCCACAGAAAATGGTGCATATATCTTTACCTGCAGATGTCTGCGTCTTGAACCTATTTTTTTCTGGAAAGCAATGAATGGTGCTATTCCATCGACTTCCGTTTGGACTAGTATTGATGATACCACGTCTCGTGACCAGTGATGATGCAGTCCAAATCCATCACCTTCGGATTCGAGATTCTCAACCAGGGGTAAATTTACCAATCTAAGGGGTAAAAAATTATATTGTTGAAGGTAAATAATTGAATTTCCTGATAATTTATAAATAATTATTCCTTTTCAGATTCTGTCACGTCTAAAAAAATGTACATACTTGGATTCATATGTCTAATATGGATTTGACTTCGTTGATGTGGATGATGAGGAGAAGCCTCAGTGTCTTCTGCGAATCAGGGTTCTCAAGTTTAGTAGCAATAAAGACAAAGGGCAGAAACCGCCTGAAAGCCGATGATGATATGAGCGTAGCGGTGTCAGAAATAGTTCCTGTGCATAAAACAAACTTATTGACTCAATGAATCAAGTGTTCCCACCGATAATGCTTCTCTTAATTATTTTTTTGTGATACAAAATAACTTTATGATTTCCTATTTAGAAAAAGTTTGATCTTCTTATTTTTCTGTCACTTTATGATGTTTATGAAATTTTTGTATGAGATTTGGGGGTAAATGAAAAACAAATACAAAGGGCTGAGGGATAAAAGGTTGAGAATGGTTGTTCTAGAGAAAATGATATTGGAACACCTTTGTGTTTCGAATGCTTTAACCAAAATTTTAAAACAAGTATTATTACAACTTCCAAGCAGTGTATTTTATCAAAAAAAAAAAACAAAACAAAACAACAAAAAAAAACCAGTATATATCTAGAGTAGAGGTTCTTAACAAAGGGTAAATTTACCATCCTAGGGGGTAAAAAATTATATTGTCGAAGGTAAATAATTGAAACCCCAAAGTCATAAATAATAAAAACGTTCATTTTTGACTTTCTTGTTTTCCTGTCACTTTATGATAGTTATGAATTTTTGGAGGAAGTAGGGTATATGTACCCTGATCGACTTTACCTGTGCTTAAAAGGTCATTTAAATGGGTCACTGAAACCTTCAATACTGAACAGCATCAGGAAACTACACATCCTATCTATGCGTCTGATGCCTATTACATTTGCGACAAAATGAGCTAGGTTCAGTGGCTGCAGGAACACTGCCGAAACTTATTTTTTATCTGAGAAACAACCAATGATCGCAGCTTCCTATAATGTAGCGGTGCGAAGAGCAAAGGCAAAAAAAAAAAACCCTCACGACATTGCTAAAAAGTTGATTAAACTTCTTATACCTTAGACATGGTTGAACATGGATGTAGCATTAAAAAAAAACAGATGATTTGAATGAATCCAAAAATTCTGTACACAAAGCTAAGACGCCGAAAATGGACTTGGTTTAGCTAAATATTGAACGGATGCCACTAAGCATGAAACGAAATACGAAGCCATATGGAAACGCTTCTTGTTTTATCATGAAACAATAAAAAATAAACTTTTAGTTTTTACATTCGTATAAATATGTTTTTTAATATTTAAAATATATTCATGTGGAAATATTTTATTTCACAAAGGTAATTTAAACTTTCATTGTTTACATTTCTATAAATACTTTTTTATGTGGAAATATTTAAACATCTTTTGTTTACATTTCTTTAAATAAAGTTTTCTTTAATATATATATTTTAATTCTTAGAATAGAATGTTTTTCACAGACTCCGTAACCTAGTGGAGGATGCCCTTTTCTCTTCTTTGCAACCTCTTTCTAACAGAAAAGACTGTCTCTGCTTTACTATTATTTTCATGGCAAGTGCTATGGTCCCTCCCTCGCCAAACTTACACAGGAAACACTCGCCTAGCCGAAAACACTATCAATAATTTCTCACACTCTTTATCTGTGCTTAAACCTAAACGTAGATTCCATGAACAAAGCTTCTTTCTTAGATCTGCACACCTGTGGAACTCTCTCCCAATTTTCCTACTTTCCGGCTAATTATAACATGGTCGTCTTTAAATCCAACGTAAACAAGTTCTTGTTGAGCCGTCCCCCTTTACGTAATCCAATTTACGAAATTTCCACTAACAATTACTACGACATTGTCCCATTGACCACTGTACACTTATAACCTTTATCCTCGCGTGGCCTCTGACCTTGTTAAGTGGTGACTCCTTTATAAAAATAAAAAAAATAAATAATGTATCATAAAACAAAGTATTCAATTCAATCACGAAACCGAGATCGAAATTGATTATTTTTATTGTTTCACGATAGCGCAGGAAGTGTTAAAACTAAAATAATTTTTGGAAATAAATTATATTCATATGTTTCATATTTCGTTTCATGCTTACTGACTTCCATTCCACATTTCAGCTAAACTGATTCCACTTCGTACGTAACCAGTGCTGAACAAAGGTCTCAACTTCGCCATAACTATCAAGCGGATTCCATACTTATATATGATAGCTCCAATAGAGGAGGAAGCCTTGAATAAACCCAAAGCACAAGATGAACTAAGGTGGAAAGTGAGACAAGCACTCGAGAATTCAAAGCCGCCAAAACCGAACCTCTCAAAGAAAGAAGTATTGGCTATTAAGTTCCACCGCGGTGACAGTGATATCATAATACTACCAGTAGACAAAGGCTACAGTGGTAATGGATAGAGCAGAATATTCCAAGAAATTGGCAGATTTAATAGAATCTGGTGGCTACTGTAAAGTGAAAAAGAATCCGACCCTGAAAACGAAAGGAAGCTGTCACAGAACTTCAGTAAGAACAAGGACCTTATACCACCTGCGAAATACAGACAGCTAGTACAACATTGCAGCAAGCTACCACACCTATACGGCCTACCTAAGATTCACAATGATGGTATTCCATTAAGACCTATTGTTAGTGCCCGAGGTTCAGCATGTCATCCATTAAGCCGATTCCTGGTAAATGTAATCAACCCAATTATTGGCAAATTTCCATCATATGTTAAGAACTCAGTCACTTCGTGGAAATAATAAACAATGTTCCCATTCATTCCAACCAGATGGTGAGCTTAGATGTAATGAGTCACGAAAGTACCTACTGATGAGACTCTGGCAATGGTACGGGATAAGCTGACATTGGATGCCTCACTGAAAGAACGCACTTGAATCCCAATTGACACTATAATTGAGACGTTGACCTTCTGTGTAGAAACTACATACTTCGTGATGGAACCTGATATATATCGGCAGGAAAATTATTCCCGGTACTGGCCATTGCATAGATGGAATACTTTGAGGAAATCGCATTAGGATCAACACCACTAAAGCCAATAATGTCGTTGCGATATGTAGATGACACATTCATGCTCTGGCCACATCAGTAAGATGTTCAAACGTTACTAGACCATGTGAACTCGATCCGTCCAACTATACAGTTCACAATAGAAAAAGAACATAATAATAAATTATCGTTCCTAGATGTGCTGATAACTCAGGGATTTATGTCATCTGTATACCGAAAGCCAACATTCACTGGACAGTATTTAAACTTCGATTCCCACCATCAATATAATGTAAAGAAAGGAATCGTCCGTTGCCTACAACACCGAGCAAAAGCAATATGTAGTAACATCAGTGCATATCAAGAGGAGATGGACAGTTTACGAGAAACCCTCCTCCGAAACAACTATCCAGAGAGCATGACATCAGCTCCAAGAAATCTGGACCAAACACAAAAGGACACGATTCAGAAACTCACGACAGTTTGTATAGCATATATGAAGGTTTTGTCTTAAAAACTTCAACGAATATGTAATCCATATGACATCAGGACAGTATTCAGGAGTGATTCAATTCTCCAAAAACAGCTTGTGAGACCCAAGCCCTTTACAGAAAAATCATGACTAAGAACTGTGTATATGAAATCTCATGTAAATGTGAAAAACTATACAGAGGTGAAACGTGTCGTCCACTGAAAGTACGGTTAGAAGAACATCGAAAAGCCTTAGTACGTGGAGAGACTGAAAAGTCAGGTGTAGCTGATCATATCTGGAAAGAAAAGGGAAACCATCTACCATTATGGGACGAAGTAAAGATTATAGACAGAGAGAAACGGAAAGAAGCAGCACATATTCCGGGAAATAACTAACTACTAAGTAGACCTAGTATAAAATTCAAATCGATATGGGAAACAACAATAGATAATATATACCAGTAATAAGTAAAAACATTAATATATACAAGTAATAAGTATAGAAATATATATACATTAATATATAGTAATAATTACTAATACATTTGATATTTACAACTAGAAATAAAAATAGGTTTAAGACACCTAAAATTTGTACTAGAGTTGTCCACAAGAGTCTATGGCGTGGGGAAAAACATTTGTAAAAGTGATATTCTCCTGAAGGTTGAAGGTTCAATCCTCAGTGTGGGCGACCGAAAAAATACATTTACGACTTACTTAGGACTTCTATCCAGCCATGGCTGACGGAATAAGAGCACACTACCCCCGTGACGTAAATAAAGGGTTCCACTCGAAATTCCGTCCAAATTTGACAGACACATTCCCGAGTTCGATAAGATACACCTGAAGAAGGTCGGAGGTTACATCGACCGAACGAGATGAGAACAGTAGTCTGATGAATAATAATACAAATGACCACTCCTCATCTAAAAAATTCAGAAACGTCTTTTCAAATGTTATTTCAATTATCGTCACATGTCATTGATTAAAGAATATTCCTGTTTTGTAAGTGTAACGTAATCCCCCATTGAGGAGCGTTAGAACTACGCTGAGGTAGCTTGTATTCCCGGGTGATGCCGGATAACCCAAGGATTTAGGATAGAGAAGATAAATATACATATTTTATTTTATGTCAAAATAGATATTGTTTGAAAACCAGAGAAATATATTTTTACGGCTAAAACTCAACAACAGGAAATGCGAGGATGTCAGACGGACATATTGTACTGGCTGAGTGATGGTTGGTGACCTCGAGGTTATGTGATTTTTAGTCTTGAATGGGGTCTCAGATCGTTGGGGCTTAGCGTGATTTGATTGGCTGGGGAGACTTCCACCCCACCACATCGGGTCGATGCGCTCTAAAATTAAACAGATTGCTCGTTGAATTCGGGGAGAACAGGTCGTATAAACCCGCCGTTCCCTGAGAGAAGGACCCCTCCCCATCTCATCCATCCGTCGGTCGCTGTCTGTGAAGAGAGTTGAGACTTTGAAAAGAACTTACAAAATCTGAATGGGAATTGTAAAAACATTTGTACATAATTTTATGAGAATAAAGCTGTTGTAGATAGACTACAATCGTTATCTTTCTTCCTGCCTGCCGCTTCGATATTCGCTTTCAGCATACGAGATAATGTAACAACCTCCGAGGAGCCTAGACGACCACGTGCCGAGATTCAGTGAAATAAGAGTCCTAGCCACCTCCTCTTGAACGAGACGTTACATAAGTCATTTAACTCTTGCAGTTGCCATAGTTGCTTGTTCCCAAGAATTGGCATAAGTTTTTTTACAAAAAAAAAAAAAACAAAAACAAAAAAAAAATTGTAACATATAAATATATTCTTTTAGTTATTTAAATATTATTTACCGGACAAGGCCGATTATTTTTGGATAAAAGAATATTATATAAAATATTTTAAAAATTATTTTAAAGATATATACGTTTCGTGTTTTTTCGAGAATTATATGTGCAGAAGATAACTATTTTGCTGGCTACAAGGTTCGAGCCACAGACGCAAATCACCGTTTAATTCATATTCTGAACCCTTCGCGCGGTCAATCTTACAGCTTAAGAGACATAGAACAGAATCTTGGTTTTATTATGAAAATATATTAATTAAAAAGAAAGCTAGACACACGTTGGAAATATAAAAGCATATATAATTACATTTCTAGACCCCACCCCATATATATATATATATATATATATATATATATATATATATATATATATATATATAGTAATGAAATCAAAGGGATGTAGTGTTTACCTGATATACGCAATGATAAACTTCAAATTAATATAAATAACAGTATATATATATATATATATATATATATATATATATATATATATATATATATATATATATATAATTTAATCCCAACCGAATAAAACGCTCAATACGCAATAGACACTAGCCTGTTATAAAAGAAAGAACATTAAAACTCTAAGTTGAACTTGACAATCAAAATTTATTGTTCTACTGGATACTCCAAAAACAATTTACAAAGTCCTTATTCCGCAGAGTTTCAAATAATGCTATTCTTAATATTCTTCTCATCAGAGGACATACAGAAATCAGCAAATTATATTTATAGCAATTCTAGAATTTGCTAGTTATGGCATTAAGTGAAACAGCAATTTATTGTAGTTAGAAATTGGCAAGAAAAGAAGTGAAAAAACGTTTGAAATGTAATATATATATATATATATATATATATATATATATATATATATATATATATATATATATATATATATATATATATATAAACAAACCGCGCATAATATTTCAGCTTGCATGAAAAGTCTCTCAAGTTGATCCGAAATGTGAAAATAGTTATTTAGAGAGAAGAAATCCAGCGTGACGATGCATATAATCCGATTGGAAAGATTTAAAAAAGCTGAAATAATGAAAATTGTTTTTTTCCGGACAGGGCAGTAGCCCAAAGAGAAGTCGATCTCCAGTCAAATAGGATAAGGCAATAAAAAGAAGAGAAAAGCAGCATGACATGCTTCATCGTTGGCTTAATTAGCAAAAGTTCTTTCTCTTATATATATATATATATATATATATATATATATATATATATATATATATATATATATATATATATACACAGGGTGACCCCCCCCAAAAAAAAGCAAAAGATAAATGGATGCCATCTATTACTGTAGAACGGAGCCCAAAGACCCTAGTGTTTTGATGTGATGTTTTGAATATAATAAACTAGTTATGACCCAAGTTTCATTTTATTCGGACAAAACACTAAGAAACGGGGCTAATTAGAGTTGGGGCCCGTTTTTTGGGGTCACCCTGTATATATATATATATATATATATATATATATATATATATATATATATATATATATATAAATATATATATAAATATTATATATTATAAGCTCTATTTCCTTTTCGGTTTTATTGAACTTTTTATATCGGGTTGAGTTTATTTTACTTGTAAATATTAACTCTTTAATATTTATAATATATTTTAAGTTTACCATTTTGATTACCTTAGTAAACTTATTGTAACTTTTATTACATATATATATATATATATATATATATATATATATATATATATATATATATATATATATATAAAATGATCACCAATCAGGGTTCTCAATCTTAGTACCAGAAAGTAGATGATGATATAAGAGTAGTAATGTCAGAAAAATTCCTCGCATAAAAAAACTTAGTGGATCAGTAATGTTTCCACTGATAACTCTTCTGTTTTTTCTGTTCATTAGTTTTTATAATACAAATTAACTTCACAAGTGTATATTTAGAAAAAAGGTTGGCTTTTCTTTATTTTTGTGATACGAATTAGTATTATACATATACCATTTTATACGAAACCTAAAGTCTTAAACAATAAAAAAAAGTTCATTTTAACCTTCTTGTTTTTCTATCACTTTATGATGGCTATAAATTTTTTGTACGAGAGTATGGGGCCAATGGAGAAATACATAAAGTCGTGGGGTCAAATGACGGAGGAAAAGTTGAGAATAACCGTTTTATGTATATATATATATATATATATATATATATATATATAGAGAGAGAGAGAGAGAGAGATAGATTGAGAGAGAGAGAGAGAGTGTATGTGTGTGTGTATGTCTGTGTGTGTGTGTGAGAGAGAGAGAGAGAGAGAGCGAGAGAGGGGTAAACTAATTATTGACCGAAGGTAGATAGGTTTTGTTATGTATGATTGAGTTCAGTCGAGCACCTGCCATGAAAATAATAATAGACAACAACTATTATACATATACTATTTTATACAAAACCACTTTATGAATTTTTTTATTTTATACAAAACCACTTTATGAATTTTTTTATTTTATACAAAACCACTTTATGAATTTTTTTTAATTTTATACAAAACCACTTTATGATTTTTTTTATTTTATACAAAACCACTTTATGAATTTTTTAATTTTATACAAAAATCCCTTTATGAATTTTTTATTTTATACAAAACTACTATGAATTTTTAGGGAGTAAATGGAGAAATATATAAAGCCGATGCGTAAATAATGGAGGAAAGGTTGAGAATGGATTTTCATAAGTTTATGTGACAATAATACTTTTTTTTAAACTTGTAGCATAATGGAAATAAGTATATGAAAAAAAAACAAATCTCCGATTTGAGTTGACATGACGATATTGCAAGAACGTTTCTTGTAAGCTGGACTTAAATGACATTAAAGATGAAGAAAATAAAACTACATACATATGAGAATAGCAGTTTCAACAAATTATGGAATAATAAAAATAACTGTAGAAAAAAAGAACCTAGTTATTATTTCCATCTTAGTGTATATTTCTGTGATAGCAGCTAGTGGTCTCAGCGGGATCGAAACGATCGGAACCGAATCCAACAACGCGCTACGGTTGACGTCACGCAAAACGTGCGCCTGTCGGTACGAATGCGTGACAGTGTGAATGGAAAATAAATAAGCATATAAGTAAAAAAAGAAACAAATGGCCGTTTCATCATATGACTTCAAAGGAGCCGTCTTTCATGAAAGGTATTTTTTTACAATATCCTATTTACATTTTCTCAATGTTTTATACATTTGTTTGGTTTATATAAACTTATAGATGCATATATATTTATATGCATGCATTATAAAACTATTTATAAATATATCTTGATGAATAGAAATCCATTCAAAGGTGCGCATACATATGCATATGTATGAAATAAAATATAAAATATAAATATTTGCATATATATGTAAATATACATATATGCCAGTAAAACTATTATCATATATATATATATATATATATATATATATATATATATATAAATATATATATATATATAAGTGAAAATGTATGTGTGTGTGTGTGTGTGTGTGTGTGTGTGTGTGTGTGTGTGTGTGTGTGCATTTCCCTTCCAAATAACTCTGTCAATTTTCAGTCTAAAGACTCGAAATTCAACATACGGGATATTGAGATTTGGAAAAATCCTTTTAATCGATTTTTGGCCAGAAATTTGGCTGTCAAGGGGACAAATTTAAACGATTTGACTTTTGAAAATTTACAAAACTCCACCGCCAATTTTGGGTCTAAACACTTGAAATTTTAGATGTAGGTAACTTGGACATGGATCAAACTTGTTAATTTGATTTGAGCCCAAAACAGTGAATATAAAGGAGTCAAAATTAGGGTCAAAGTTTTAAAAAAGTTGACCTCTGCGGTCTCTACCAAGTTACGCCGCCAATTTCCGGTCTAAACATTTGAAATTTTACATAAAGAGTATTGACAGATAGTACAAGCTTTTTAATCGGTTTGGGTCGAAAATGTAAGCTGCTAAGGGGTCAAAGTTCAATAGATTTGAACTTTGCGGTGTCTAGCAAACTACTCAGCCAATTTTGGGTCTAAACATTTGAAATTCATACATAACGGATATTCAGACACGCAGCAAGTATTTTGATAAGTTTTGAAGCAAAAATTACGCTGCCAAAACTTCAAAGTTGAAAGAGTTGAATTTTCAGGTTCTACCAAATTCCTCCGCCAATTTCGTTCTAAAGACTTGAAATTTTTGAGGTAGGTAACGTGGTCATGGGTAAAACCTTGTATTTTGATTTGAGACCAAAATAATAAATGTTAAGGGATCAAAACTGGGGTCGAATCTAAAAAAATTGACCTCTGCGATCTCTACGAAATTACTCAGAGAAATATTTGTGTAAATATTTGAAATGTCTATATTCACTGTTTTGGGCTCAAATCAAATTAACAAGTTTGATCCATGTCCAAGTTACCTACATCTAAAATTTCAACACGTACGGCAAGTTATGATCAGTACATAGGGCCCGAGCAAAGTCGGGCTGAACTGCTATTATATATATATATATATATATATATATATATATATATATATATATATATATATATATATATGGGTGGGTGGGTGTGTAGGAGGAATGTAGAGATGTAATTATCTATGATTTTATTATTTCCAACGTCTGTATAATGTTCTTTTTAGTTTATATATTGTTATGGGGGTTAAAAGGTAATAAAACGAAAGAACACACGATTTTTAGAAACGAACATGTATTCACATATATTACAGGCAAAAACAGATGGAGCAATACCATTCCTCAACGCTTGGGTGTTTGCACCCGACCGACTTGGTTGCGTACAAAACTCAGACTGTCGGGCACCGGTACTCCATACCGGAAGTGATACCAGAGGAAGTGATGTCATAAGATAGTCCATTAATCCCACGGAGGGGCGTCTCCAACATCCCCTCCCAAGCTTTTTGTTCGTTAAAGCTGTCAGTACCTCTTCCTTTTAGGGTTTACCATCAAAGGCTCAGTAACCTTTCTCTTACGGAACGACAGCCGTAGTTCAGGTGTTGGTTGGAGAGGTTCAAGATCAAAAGTTTCGAAGACAGTGTCTATCGGCTCATCTTCCAATAGTGGACTGTCGCTGGTTTCAACTGATCGACATCTTCATAGTTCGTTCTGGTGACGTCTGTGGGTATATGTTGGTTCTTGGATGATATATACCATGTCACCAACTCTCTTAGTAATTGTACCCACCTCCTAGAATGATGTGTTGTTTTTATAATTTTGGAAAAACACACTTTCAACTGGTATGAAACGTTTACTCGGTACATAAGTGGCCACTAGTGGCCTTGACTGTTTGGGTAAGAGCTTGTCAAAAACGGATCTCACTTTTCGCGTAAACATCGTTTCTGCAGGTGAGACTGCTGTTGGTGTGTTCGGGTTGGGTGTAATCCTATACACGTGTAGAAATGGTTGCTTTGGCTTGGGGAATTCTTTTGGTGCGTTTTTTTTTAGCTTCCAGCTTTGCAGTTTCAGCTTTCTTTTTGCCTCCTTTGGCAGATTCCGTTGGAGCTTTCTTTTTCGATTTCTCTGTTGCTGCAAATGGGACGTTTCGTTTCTTCTTGAAAACGGACAGATTATTTTCTTTTAGTTCGAATCTTGCTATAGCCCTTGTGCACTTTCCTAGTCCTGGTGAGAATACTTCTGGAAATTTTAACTCGTCCTTCAGTTGTTGCGCTTCCGTAAACGAATCTTCTACCCTATAACAGAATTTATTCATAGGATGGTCCCACAATTCGAATCGCTCCATCCAATCAGTACTGAACAGGTTTTCGGATGTTCTATGTACATACATTTTCACTTTTTAGTGATACCATTTAAGGTCACCGGGAGTGTGAGCTCTCCCTCAAATTTCACTTTATCGCCTGTCACAGCTCGAGCTGATTTGTTCGTCTTCCGCATGGTTGGTTTCCTTAGTCTTTTCCATGTCTTAAGGTTAATGATGGGCACGTCTGATCTGGAATCCAATTGTAGATGCACAGTTTTATTTGCAATGTTAACTGTGACATATTTGCGCCGGTTCTTATCCGAATCCAAGTCGAATCTAGTCAGTCGTACGCTGTTATTTACATGTTCTTCCTGGACTGAGTCGCTTTGTGGCCCTTCCTGCCACATTCGTTGTAGAACTTGTCTTTGTAAAAACCTTGACTCGATCAATATTTCCTGTCGCAGCGATAGCACGGGCTTGTAGGAGATCCGGGTCTTGTGACTGGGTGGTACTTATTAGGTGTGGCCTAAGTTTTCTTACTTCCAGCTTTGCTTTTTCGGGGTGAGTATTTTTCCGGCCTGAAGGTCGTCCTTCTAATGAATGTTGCGCCTGACTCATCGACGTGTCTCGAGTTGTTCCTTACGCTGACTACATGTTGACAATCCTCGGCCAACTTCTGGAGGGCGAGACCCTATTCGCTCTCAAGTCTAGAGAGAACACGTCGTCTTTCCTTAAGTGTGTGCGTATAAGGAGGGAGCAATGTATCCCTTGCTTCTTGGTAAAAACCTTAGAGATAACTTAAAATCTTTTACTTGCTAACCCCCCCCCCCAAAGAAGTACTATGATACAATACAGTTGCAAAAGAATAAAATAATTGTGGAATTGTCTGGCAGTTAACCAAAATGGCTGTTTTTATGTGTATGTAGGTCGGGAGAGTTATCCACACGCGGCTGAAATAAAATTTTTCATTTTAGAACCGGCAGTTAAAAATAAAATATTTCATAAAATTCCACTCAATAAAAAACTATCTTTCTTTTAGTCCAAGTAAAACGAAAAGGGGGGGGGAAATATTTCACTTCTGTTAAAATATTGCATAAAGTTAGAGCACAAAACAAGGGCAAAAAAACTTTTCACTTCATTTAAAAAGATGTTCAAATTTACATACAAATAAACAGTCGACAATTTACAATAGAATTGTTCTCGTGTTGAAAATTGGGTCAACATTTTTCTCTTTTTTCTTTCTTCTTCAATAGGCAACCAAATTAATTTTTAAACATTATAAAAATGCGTTTCGTACAGTTCTTTTCCATTTAAATATGGAGACAAACATATTACTTACAATTGCATCGATAACTTTGCTTTGTGTTCGTTTTCTTTTTTGTTTTTGTTTTTAGAATTTTGTTTTCTTTTGAAGTCAATTAGAATTTTCTTTTGTGGAGTTAACCCGTGTAAAAGTCGAATCCGTCGTCGCCAGTTGTTATGGGATTAAATGGTAATACGTAGGAAGGAACACAGGACTTTAAAGAACGAACATGTATTCACATATATTACAGGCAAAAAAAGGTGGAGCAACACCCTTCCTACAACGGTTGGGTGTTTGTATCCGACCGCGTTGGTCACGTGCCAAAATTAGACTGCCGGGCACCGGTACTCCATACTGGAAGTGACATCACCAGAGGAAGTGACGTCATGAGATAGTCCATAAGTCCCATGGAGGGGCGTCTCCAACATATGTTTTCATAATAAAACTAAGAATATTATCTTTTCTGCTCTATCTCTTAAACTGTAAGATTGACCGCAAGAAGGGTTCAGAATATGAATTAAAAATTGATTTATGTCTGAAGTTCGAACCTTGCAACCAGCAGATTAGTTATCCTCTACACATATAATTCCCGAAAAAAACATGAAACATATATATGTGCATAATAAATAAAAAAAATATTTAATATAGTATTCTTATATCGTCAAAATAATCGTCCTTGTCCGGTAAATAATATATTAAATAAGTAAAACAACAATATTAATATTACAGTTTTGTGCAAAAATTCTTGGGAACAAGCAATGATGACAATTGCAAGTATTAACTGACTAACAAAACAGGAATATTCTTTAATGAATGACATGTGACTAACGATAATTTAAATAACATTTGAAAAGTTTTTAGGTTAAAGACTATCAACACACACTCTCTCTCTCTCTCTCTCTCTACATATATATATATATATATATATATATATATATATATATATATATATATATAATAGATAAATGTGGTGGCAAGAGAAAGAGAGAGAAATGTAAAAGCGAGATGAGAAGAGAAGGAAAAGATATTAACAAGTTGAAAAGAGAGAGAAGAGAAAAAGCGATAGACATAGTTAGGGGAGAGTAAGAAAGAGGAAAGGAAGGCAGATACGAAATCATCTTTATAAGTCTATGTTTAGAACATATAAATATAGGTCATATTAGGTTAATTTCTCCCAGACAGTAAACATAATAGAATAAGGACGATAATTTAGATTTATTTATTTTAAATATGGAAAGGAGTTAACAGCGGCGAGGGGGATTACCGATGGTTTAATAAATTAATGCATGACTATAATTATAATTTACGCATTCACATATGTACATATAAAAATGTATAAATGCATATACACACATATATAAAATATATAATAAAATAAAATAATGCTAAAAATATAAGAAAAAAGCAAAAAGAACGCACACATGTAATTATTACAAGACATAGTTACAGACATACATACATACATACATACATGCACACACACACATATATTTATATATATATGCATACATGTTCGCGCATATACGCACATGCATGAGCTCACACATAACGTATAAGAATAGATATACAAATATGCAGATATAACGCCAGGGCTAGTATACAGTAACTCCTTTAGTCTCACAAAAAGACTAATAGAAGAAATCTCTTATATTAAATAAAGTAATAGCCGAAGGTTTAAGAGGTGAGCTAAGTAATTTCGAATTGGTTATATTTTAATTTTTTCTTATGTTTACGTTGGGAAATAAATTCGCTTTTGGAATTGATTAAGTTGATTCTTTGGGGAGTCGAAAGTAATTATACTAAACGCTTCAGATATGCAAAGATGGAAAGACTTAGAACCTGGAATATAAGACTTTGAGTTTTTAAGAATTGTCAAATTTATACAGAAAGGGGTATTTTTAGATTTAAGATTTTAATTAAATTTTTAAATTAAAGTGGTAAGGGAAGTGGCGCAAATATATGGCCTTCGCGTAGTGGTATGTGGATTTCTGTTAGGATTTGGTTGGCATTACATTTTTATTCAGCGTTGTTATATATATATATATATATATATATATATATATATATATATATATATATATATATATATATATATTCAACTGTCATCCTATTTTTTAAAGGATGGATCGAATCGCTCGAACGTCGTAAACACAATGCAAGCAAGCAAGCACGGTCCACACAGATTCATAATTATATATATATATATATATATATATATATATATATATATATAGAGAGAGAGAGAGAGAGAGAGAGAGAGAAAGAGAGAGAGTAGCTTCCTTCAGTCTTGAAAGACTATGAATATCCACTTTAAGGTGCCTGAGCATAGAATTTTTGTCGCAAAATTGCGCAATCTCCAATCACATCTCTCCTGAGTTGGCGCTGTTAAATACCACTGGCAAGTAAATGTTCAAGATGACTGAAAACAATGCTGAGATAGGCAGAGAGCATATACAGCGCCTAGAATTTCCGGTATTTGTGGAGAAGCTCGTGATGTTTTAGGCGTGTCACCAAAATGGAACGAAAATTGTAATTTCGTTCCGGTGCAGTTATTTTTTGTTCTATGCATGCGTGAAAGAAATCGATAACAAGCGAAACTAATTAAGCGAAAAACTTAAATTTAATGAATGAAAATGGCTTGCACGACCGACAATGTGTAAGAACAAATAAATGTGACTTTTTTCCGTTTAAACGCACACACACACACACACACACACACACACACACACACACACACACACACACACACACACACACATTAAACACAAATAAATGTGACTTTTTCGTTTAAAAAATAAACATGATTCGTTGTTTGAAATTTCCTTTTCAGTTCATTCTATTAAAAAGCAAAAATGATTAAATTTATTAGATAATGAATTTTACTTTTTTTCGTTCAAGATATCAGAAAACAAAAATCAGTTTCCTGTGTATATAATTCGTTGTTTAAAATTTCCTTTTGTTTTTATTTAAAACATCTTTATTTTGTGAATAAATTAAAATATGATTGTCAGTCATTTTCTCATTTACGCTCGATTTTTTTTGCCGTGTGTTAAATTAGAAATGTGTGTTAGTGCACCGGAACGAAATAACAATTTCCATTTCATTTTGGAAAATCCCCCCAAAACATCACGGGCTTCTCCATAAATACCGAATTTCCAAACGATCAGCAATCTGGTACTAGTTAAGTCCAACGTTGCTTAACTTTAGTGATCTGATGAGAACCGGTGTGTCAACATGATTATACCGTTTATGCATGTACACATATATATATATACATACATATGTGTGTGTGTGTATATATATATATATATATACATATGTGTGTGTATGTATATATATATATATATATATATATATTTATATATTTATTTATTTATTTTTTAAATTTTTAAATTTATTTATTTATTTTTTAAAACAGTAATCTACGTACACGCGTGTTTCGGGGCCCTACCCCTCTTTAGCGTAGCTTGACTGTTGTTGGGATTCGAACCCCGGACCCTAAGTATTTCAGTCCACCGTCCTAATCCATTACGCTATGATGCCATGCACAATTTACTGCTTAAAAAAAATAAAATTTAAAAAAAAAAGTAATAATAAATAAATAACTATGTCCAAATAAAAAGAGGGCGACTTTCTAAGAAAACACCGGATCTCCAAGGTGGAGACGATCACCTTAATATCGTTCAAAAAAATTAACAGCAAAACTATGTAAATAGATAAACGATAAAAACTAAGCAGTAAATTGTCTATGGTATCATAGTGTGATGGATTAAGACGCTGGACTGAAATACATAAAGTGCGGAGTTCGAGTCCTAACAACAGTCAAGCTACGCTGAAGAGGGGTAGGGCCCCGAAACACGCGTGAAAAATAAATAAATAAATACGTCCAAATAAAAAGAGGGCGACTTTCTAAGAAAACACCGGATCTCCAAGGTGGAGACGATAATCATTTAAAAAATCAACAACAAGAATATGGTATATGTATAAATATATATACCGTATATGAATACCGTATATATATTGTACGGTATAACTATATATATACATATACCGTATATATATACATATACCGTATATATATATATATATATATATATATATATATTAAATGCATATATATATATATATATACGGTATATATACGGTATATATATATATATTAAATACATATATATAAATATATTTACCTTGTATATATATATATATATATATATATATATATATATATATATACAGTAACTATATATATACCATATATATATGTGTCTGTGTGTGAATATATATATATATATATATATATATATATATATATATATATATATATATATATATATAGTAAATGATATAAATGAATAGCTAAATATTGAAATAAGGAATCACATTGTGGTAAAATCACTGCAGTTTATTCAAAGGATTTTTCTGTCTTTGTTTTTCAAAAATAACTTTCCTGTGACTTAATTTTTCTTCCTACAAGTCTATTGTGTTTCACCAGTGAGATTTCAATATGGCACGAGGCGTCGTTTTGTTTGTATTTTTATGATTCAATATTTCCGCGAGTAAGAGAGGAGTTTTTTTTTCCTGTTTGTTACCTAACTTTATTTATTTATTTAGTTTCTAACAAAATATATACTTTGTCCTTATGAAAAGGGAGCGTCGTTTTTTTAGTTATTTATTTTAAAAAAATCTATTTCGTTTGCGAAGAAAAAATGTCATCTTTGGCGCGCTGCGGCAGTTGAAGCTGAATGTGCACGCGTTGGCTTTCCCCACGACGCGTTTCAAGCGATGGTAAAGGGGTACTCAACCAATGAATTGGCTAGGGGAAAAAGGGAAACATGGTCGGGGATCTTGGATAAAAGGTGAGAAAATACACAGAAAACGGTTGGAATGAATAGGATTGATAGGAATAGATTCATTTAGGTAGATGGATAGATAAAAAGAAATAAAGAGAGACAGATAAATATATTAAAAGATAGAAAGATATAGATAGATAGATAGATAGATAGTAACAGGGGCTCCTTCAGTCTTTGACAGACTATGTATACCCACGAAGAGGTGCCTGCGCGTGAAATTTTTGTGACAGTAGGTGTGCAATCTCCAACCACACCTCTCCTGAGTCGAACTTGTTAAATACCAGTGGCAAATGAAGTATATGTTCAGGACGACTAGAAACAAATGCCGAGATAAGCGGAGAGCACACACAGCGCATAGAATTCCCAAATGGTTATCCATCTGGTACTAACCAGGCTCAACGTTGCTTAACTTCGGCGATCTGACGAGAACCAGTGTGTCAAAGTGATATATATATATATATATATATATATATATATATATATATATATATATATATATATATATATATATATATAGAGAGAGAGAGAGAGAGAGAGAGAGAGAGAATTCATGCATAAATAGATAGAAAGAATGTAGAATCCTAGTCAGAGGGGGATCTGAAATTTTTGCGACGGAAATAATCGATCATGATGAACTCAAGAGAAATCTTCGGAAAGGCAATGTGCCGGTGTTGCCCATTGAATTGAGCAGTTGGAAGTGGGAGGCTTGTAATCGTGTGCTCCTCTAAAAAGCGGCTTTCATGAACCACAAAAAACACATGCCATTTGCAGAGGGAGCACCCCCCCCCAAAAAAAAACGAAGACAGAAATGAAACAACTTTGTGTAACACATGACGAAACAATTGGTATATATATATATATATATATATATATATATATATATATATATATATACTTCATTTACTCACATAAATTTAATATACGAAAGTATAGATTTATGCGCAAAACTTTAAGTATTTACTTCAACAGTGCTCAATACGTAGGTAGAGCTAGTTAGTAATTTATAAAATATATATAGCGATTAAGCTACACTGAATATTCTGCGTTTCATCCACTATAGGATTCGTCAGGCTTATGCGCGAATTCTGTGGTTGTTTCTTGTTTTTATATATGTTGAGGATTTTTAGTTAGCCAATCAGCTTTCTAGTATCCACCGCGCCCCTTCCTATCAGCCAATGGGCATGCATTTTATCGAACAAAGGATCTGTTTTAGAACTAGGTTAGTGGTTTAAGGTAGACGTTTTCCTTTTTTTTTATATATAAATATACCTATGTGTACACACATACATGCACATATATATACATATATATATATATGTATACATATATGTGTGATCGTTTATGTATATTCATGTTTATTTAATTTATTTGTTTGTTTTCTCTTGTTATTGTTAGTTTTAAAGCTATTTTGTATCGCTATCTCAGAGTAAGTTTTATTTTGTGAACACAGTTGTTTGCTATTTCTCGTCTACAGTTTAATAGATTTTGGAGTTCTTTAAAGTACAGGATAGCAAATTTTTCATGGAGGCATAATTTACATGGGTCGTCTAAATGTCTGCACGTGGTAGCTTGTCTTATTATTTTCCATTCGACTACCGGCGAATGTCCGCTTTCTTTGAGTTCCCAGTATTTATTCGCTAGTGTTGTTTTTATACGGTGTTTTTTTTTATTTTTGAATGTACTTTTGTGGTCATAGTATCGGGTTTTGAAATCTAAGGAAGTCATGCCTACGAAATATTTCTTGTTATTCGGGTTTTCTTTCGCAAATATTGTTGCTTGATAAACTACGCTTTTTGTTAGACATTTATTTTGGACTGGGCAAAGTGTGCGGTGTCTACAGTTGCATTTATCTTGTTCGTTATTAGTATTTTTATTTATGGTATGGTTGTTCTTGTTCGGGGTTGGTTTGTTATTATTATTATTATTATTGTTATCATTATTATTATTATTATTATTATTATTATTATTATTATTTCTGCTAGTGTTGGTTTTATTTTTGTCATGGTATCTACTTTTTATTGTTTATTTTGTTGTTGTTTACATTGTTTTCATTTAGTATTTTGTTATTATGTGCTTTAATTATCATCTCTAAATTTTCGCAACAACTGTAAGATAACTTCATGGTATTTTTATTGAAGATTTTGTGTAAGGGGTTGTTTGCGGGAAAGTGTTTTTTCAATAAGATCTAGAAATTTCTTGCCACGTTTTGTTTTTAACATTTGATTGTATGGGGCCGTATACCAAATTATAGTTCTTTTTCTTCTATTTTTAATTTTATTATAGTTGTTGGTGTTTTGTTGCTTATATTTGATATCGATATTTTTGTATCCACTATTTTTAGGGCTGTTTCGTAGATATTGGTTGACTTGTTAAATGCATTTTCATCGCTTGAGTTATTACTGAGTCTACTTACAATCGAGTTAGGAATGTGTTTTATAATTGATGGTGGGTGGTTGGACTTAGGGTTTACGTAAATTGGAGTAGCGTTATCTTTTAAGTGTGGTTCATATGTGTTTTTATCTAAGTTTAACGTGACGTCCAGGAAGTATCCGTCGTTGACTGGGTTCAAAAACAGCCTGCAGAAAATGGACTGTGATTGATGCAAGTATGATAGGTTATGAAAAGGAGGGGTTTGTAAAGAGATAGGTTTTCATATTCCAAAATTTTACCCTAAGCAAAATATGATGAAAGTAAAGATAATTTTCGCGAAAATATATTTTTTTATATCATTTTTTTATATTTTTATATAACTTTGTTTCTATTCGTAGCCAAGAGTGACCAACAAATTGATGTTTCCTTACAAAGAGAAAATGTTATATATATATAATAATATAAATATACAAGAAATAAATGTCACCATAGTCAATAAAAGTTACTTTTATTGTAGGAAAGTTCATTGGTTTGTAGTTTGTAAAATTTTTTTTTTTAATTCATGAACCGGTTTAAAAAAAAAATCAAAATGGCAGCGACTTTCTAATGGAGAGTCCCGTTTTCAATTTGAAGGAGGTGCACCTGAGCATTCTGTGTTAACAATTTAAGAGAGTTCCGTCAGCGTAAGGAATATTTATAAACATATTTTAATGTTTTCTGTTATTTTGTGCTTGAGGAATATTCGATTATGGCATGTGTAGTTTATATAAAAATTCATTTAAGTAGTTATCGCCTCAAATTTCGTTTTAATTTCGGTTCGCTGAAATTATTTCAAGTAAAGAGCATTAAAAACTATTTCACAACAAAAAAAAACATGTACTGAACTTTTATTGACTATGGTAACATTTATTTCTTGTATATTTATTTTTTCGCGTAGTCGTTTGTTGGCTTTTCTGCTAAACACTTTTACTAAATAATATCGACGAAATATCGAAAAACAAAGAAACAAAACCAGTTTTGAAAAATAATGAAGCTTTACTTACTTTAGTAAAATAATCCAAAACAGCAAAATGGGATATTAAACAAGTAAACACGTAATTACTTTAGTTTTTTAAAGCAAAGAACCCATATAAATATGAATAAGAAGAAAATGGCGTCCTTTTCAAGCAGAACAGCTTCGTTTCAGTTTTACAGTATTGAACGGTGTAGCATTGCGCCGTCGGATTCAGGGTTGTACTATTTTAATGTAAAGAACATTCGCAGAAAGAGTTGTAATCAACTGAATTCGTTTTAGTACACTGACAAAAAAGACACTTAATCACGTGAGCAGGATTTTTTCTTTCCTTTGACACGATAACAAGTAACGTTCTTATTTTTTATTATTTATCTATTTATCTATTTTCGAAAGAGTGCCACGTGCAAGTGGAGAAGGAAAAAACAGAGTTATGCAAAATTTATGTCGAGAATTGTCTAAAGTTCCGACTTTTATTTTGGCTTTCACTTTAATAAGAACGTAAATTTATGAGGTGAATTTATTCGAAACAATATGATTAAACTAAAAAAAATAAATAAAAGCTTCCGTGAATTAAAATTAAAGTTAAGGTGTTATTGTGGACCTTCACCCCTTTTAAAAAACCTTGTTAAACTTTGTGACATATTTACATTCTATGGAGGTCAGGCGCGAACGAACACCCCATAATTATATTATACCATATTTCTTCAAACTGAAACATAATTATCAAAGTATACTTGTGCAAATAGACATGAAAAGTCTTTATTAAAGTTTGTGCCATATTTCCATAGAGTACAGTCGCGAGCGCAGACTCCACAATTTTATTATACCATCTCTTTTTAAGTTGAAACATACTTATCAAAGTATTCTTATGTACATCTATATCAAAAACCCTTGTAAACGTGTTTTTTTTTCATTTTTTATTTCCATACTTTGGGGGCTAGGCGCGAACGCAGACCCTACAATTTTTATGAACCACCGTTCTGCCAGATCAAACATACCCATTCCTGATCCTCGATACATCTTCTATCATTATTTGTAATCAGTTTTATTTAAATAGTCAACCATATAAGAGCCTATTCGTGACACACACACATACGTTCAGCTTTATATATATATATATATATATATATATATATATATATATATATATATATATATATATTTCTGTAGAAATATATTTTCTTAGAATATATATCAATCCTTATTTAAGAAGCTCAATCTAATTACACAGCAATATAGAGAATAAATGTTCGTAATAAAATAAAATTCATAATGTTGATCATCTTGTAATTTATTCCTTTAACTCAGTTGACATTTACAATTCTTGACAGTATCTGTTTCGTAGCGCAAAATCAATCACTTAATTATTATATCAATCAGTGATTCTATTATGCTCTTAACTCATCAGAAAAAATAGCAACAATCAATTCGTCACACTCCAATTCCTTTTGACGGATCGATTGTTACTATTTCTTCTGATGAGTTAAGGGCATAATAGATTCACTGATTGATATAATAATTAAGTGATTGATTTTGCGCTACGAAACAGATACTGTCAAGAATTATATAAGTCTACTGAATTAAAGGAATAAATTATAAAATGGTCAACATCATGCATTTTTGAATATAACGTTTTGTCATTTATTTTATATATATATATATATATATATATATATATATATATGTGTGTGTGTGTGTGTGTGTGTGTGTGTGTATCGTTGAGCACTTTCAGTTGTAATAAGTCGGTCAACTTAACTCATATGTGTAGATCGTCATATAATGACTAGATCACTCTGACTTACGTTGAAAGCATTTAAAAAGAATAAATGTTTAATTTCAACTGTATTTCTCGCGGTTGTCGGTAGCCGAGTGGTTCGGGTCCTTGCTAATGAAGCCAGACATGACTTCTGTTGCCAGTGACTATGTCTTTGTGTATACAAAACATCTCTACCAAATTCTTCTCTTAATATTTGGTCTGCAGACTGAAAACTTGACATATAGGGTATTTGGATTTTGGGAATTCATTCGATTTGTTTTTTAGCCGGCAAAATATCTGCTAAGGGGCCAAAAAGGGGGAAAATGACCTTAGCAAGGAGAAGTCGATAAAGCTGTTATTCCCCCGCATGCAAGCACAAATTTATAGACAGTAACGTCCAAAACTAAGGGACAACATTTTAAAACCTAATATTTGTTAAAAATAACAACTGTGGAAATGTGAAATTTTGACAACTAGTATACGTTATCATCCATAATAACATACTAAAATGTGAATCGTTTGCAAAGGATAGAAAAAGAATT
>NC_136491.1:49010490-49070490 GCF_053919585.1 Euprymna scolopes
ACCTAGCAAGGGGAGACAACCGAACTATCAAAATTGAAGCTGGTTTGCGGGGCACTATATATACAACTGTAAGCAAATTTTGGCATAATTTATTGGTTTGAAAATATAGGTTCTTTTTTACCAATTGTCATAAAATTTTAACCATAGAATAGTATTATAATCATCAAAAAGTATGTGAATTTTCGTGTAGTTTCATAGCATGCAACCAAAGATATGAGCATTTAAGTATCTAATTTGGCTACCAGTATTATATATATATAATCATCCACATACAGTACTGTTTTGCTGCTTCACAGCTCATAAGTGCGGCTAGGCAAGTAACTACTTTAAGCCAGGATCGAAACTCAATCGCCCAAACGACAGTCGGAGCTTCTAACCGTTGCGATATATATATATATTCATATACTTTGGCGGCTATCTTTGTTACGCACGCAGATTTTTTTATGGCGCGTCCACGCGCGTAAAAAAGATGGCCGCCAAAGAATACAATGCATAATACAACTTTTTATATCTCGATACTCGATAGCTACTTATTTCTGCAATGCGATTTCCGTATTCAGCATAGTCGAAAACCTATAAAAGTCGTCATTTAAAAGAAAATTGTGAATTGTGGAGATGTACCTAATCTAAACATTTTCCAATATATATATATATATATATATATATATATATATATATATATATATATATATATATATATATACATAACTACTTAATTTACTCACATTAAATTAATATACGAAAGTATAGATTTATGCGTAAACTTAAAGAAGAGGAGCATATAAAAACGACAAACAACCACAGAATTCGCGCATAAGCCTGAAGAGTGGATGAATATTCAGTGTAGCATAATCGCCATATATATTTTATAAATTACTATATATATATACACATGCATACATAAATGCATACATATAAGTGGAAATTCTGGATTAATTATGTAGAATAATAACAAAATTTATTGTTTGGAAGTATATATGTATAGTATATATATATAACTACTTAATTTTCTCACATAAAATTAATATACGAAAGTATAAATTTATGCGTAAACTTTAAGTATTTACTTCAAAATTGCTCAATACGTAGGTAGAGCTAGTTAGTAAGTCATGAAATATATATGGCGATTAAGCTACACTGAATATTCCGCGTTTCATCCACACAGAGTGGATGAAATGCGGAATATTCAGTGTAGCTTAATCGCCATATATATTTTATAACTTACTATATATATATATATATATATATATATATATATATATATATATAAAAAATTTTAGTCATTCAATGAATTAAAAAAATTATGGCGTGCAATGTTTGAATTTCAAATCAAAAGATTTTAATTATTCTATGTAAGATAAAGAATACATTTGAAATATTTTAACTCCTTATCCTATAGGATTTCGATGTCTACCATCTCTTCAGAGGAGAGAATATTAGCAAGTAGTTATAATGGTTTACTCTTTATTTGCTGAAGTCAGTGAGACATGGAAAATCAAGAATTCAATTTAATTGTTGATTTGCATATATGATTATTTTTCAGATAATGCAGCAAATTTATAGCTTTGCCATAATAATCATTTACTTTCCTCTGATGAACAGATTAAGGAAATTTTAATATTCTTTTTAAGTATTCGGGTGAGCAATACATTCTTGTAATATATAATTTACAATAAAAATCGTGGTCTTATGTACATACATACATACATACATGATGATGATGATGATGATGATGATTGCAACGTCTTGTCAGACGAGTGCCACTCCCTCAGACACTTGAAGTCCATGAACCCAAAAATGACTTTTTTTACCGGTGAATTCACACACTCAAGCAGGCATGACACTGAAGAAGGTCATTGAGATCAATTATTACATGTTTCCAGCATTTCAAGCCTCCATGAGACAACATTTCCATCGCCACAGAACCATTTTTATAGACAAATGCCCGAGAGAGTATCTATACACATATGATGTTACAGAGTCTTAGCTTTGTACGACAGCTAAGTCTCTCTCCCTGTTCAAAATGTTGAAATCCAGCAACAAGGAAGAGCAAGATAGCCAGCAACAAGTTAAACTGCAGACCAGCTTAATACGGGTACTGGTCTCCAGCTTTATGGTTTTTTAAATCAGAGATTTGCTTCTCCTAGAAAGATTGCCTTCCCTACGGCTTACGGGGACCCTCTCCACCCCAACACACACATGCATACACACAAACGCAAACAGTGCTAGTTGGCCGTTGACCCCGAAAAAGGGTTTATTCGCCTTTTGGAAGGTCTTGTTTTAATCCTTCAGGGAGACTAGCTACCCTCCTCACAAATCAAGTCTGGTGGGGAACCAGTTTAGTCGCCGGTAACCCGACCATGAAGCTGGTACTACTGGGTTACATGGTACCAGTAGCATATGACATGACCTGACACATACATACATACATACATACATACATACATACATATGACATGACGGAAGTAAGCTTATTCATTTAAGCAATGAAAGTTACTTCCCCTTTAAGCTATTAGTATTACTTCATGTTTGATTTTCATAAACCAAGATGCATGTGTTTTATGCTTCCCTAAATCCAACAATCACTTTTCGTAATAAGTTAGGATATTCGGGGTGTCTTAGATAGTATATTAATACATCCGCTCGGCAATATGTTTCGACCGGGAAACGCCGGATTTAAACAGCTAATATATATATATATATATATATATATATATATATATATATATATATATATATATATAATAAAAATAATAATAATAATAATAATAATAATTATTATTATTATTATTATTATTATTATTATTATTATTATTGGCTCATATGGAGCGTTCACACAAGTCAACAACCGATCTGATTGGAAACCTGTGGTGTTCTCTAGAAGCTGAGTGACAACAAGTCTCCCCAGACGTCCAGCTCTCTCCACCTCCTTCGATAGCATTTGCAAATAAATTTGCGTCATCGCAACAGCCATTTACCATTGATTTCTCGCTGACAGTGGCCATTGGTTTATACTGGAATTTGAGTGGCACTAAGCCTCTCCAAGATCCCAATTCTCTTCGCGCTTGTCCAGCGGAGGTCTGGCCAGCACTCTCTCCTCGGTCTTTCAATCCTCCTTGACCCTTCTCGGCTCTTTGGTATCACTTTTCTATTGGGGGAACGGCGATGAGACAATGGGAGGGGATGCGTGATTGGGAAGTGGAGCTTGTAGATATGCACCTTCGGTGTTCTTCATTCCCTGTAACGCTTATTCGTTATATTGTATTCTTGTATTATTCTCCGCATTCAAGGGTTTTCCTTAATATTTCAGCCGTTTTCATAATCGTTTATTGTTGTATTTTTGCAGTTATTCCTCTGATTCCAATTTCTGCCATTCTTTTTTCAAAGTTTTCCGGAATTGTTCCTAGTGCACATACTATTATCGGTATTATTTTGATTTTCTTCATCCAAATCCCTTTTAACTCTCTGGCTAACTCTGTGTATTTGCTTCGTTTCTTTTTTCTTTCATACTCACCCTTTGGTCAGCTGGGACAGCAAAGTCTACGATTTGACAGGATTTCTCCTTTTTTTTAACTATTACGACATCTGGTGTTCTTGTTTGGATTGGTTTGTCCGTCTGTATGTCCATGTCTGATAGGATTTTGTGGTTCTCGTTTTCTAGTGCTGTTGCGGGTTTATGTTTGTACCATTTTTCTGTACGGTTAAAATGTAGCTGTTTGCACAATTCCCAGTGCACCGCCCTCCCCCCTTGGTCATGCCTGATTTTGTATTCCTTTTGGGCCAGTTTGCTGCATTCACTTACTATATGGTTTATTTTTTAGTCTCTTTGTCCACAGAGTCTGCATTTGCTGTTCTCTCCATACTGCTAATTCCGTGGGGATGAAACGATTTTTCAAAATCAATACCGACTCTAGAGAAAATGTTGGTTTCATGCAGACAAAAAATTATTATTATTATTATTTTATTATTATTATTATTATTATTATTTGTAATATTCCAAATTTTATTATGTTTACATAATTGAGAGTTCGGTAATTGTTTATATGCCAATATATAATAAGTCAGTATAAGGTGACTAAATTTGTAAGCTTCAAAATTACCAGTTTTTGTAATCGAGCATTCATATAATGTTTTAACAGAATAAAGACAACAAAGATTGGATTGATAGCAACAAGCGGTGTATTTTCATTGTTCGTTACAATTGTTTCCCGACTATTCGGACAATTTCAAACCTTATATCGTTTGAAAATATTCACAAGAACGGCCTCTCTTCAGACGTGAAGAAAAACACCTGTTTAATGAATAATATGGAATCAATTTTCTTTTTAAGGAAAGCCATGTGATACGAGGGGCGTGCAATAAGTAATACCCCTGATCCACTTCCCATAGCAGTAGAGCAACGAAACTTGGCACAGTTATTAGTCTTTCTCTACATAGGAACCAGCCAGAGTTTCTCCCATCGTTTGATGCAGCTCTGGAGACCGTTTTTGTAGAACACCCCAGGTTGGTCCTCTAACCACGACGTGACTTCAGAAATCAAGGCTACATCATTTTGGAAACGCTTTCCTTTCAAAAACAACTTCATGGCTGGGAAGAGGTAAAAAAAAATTACCTACATTTCTTCCTTCAGTGTTCCCCCCATATATATATATATATATATATATATATATATATATATATATATATATATATATATATATATATATATATATAGCCATCCACATACAGCGCTGCTTCTCTGTTTCATAGTTCATCAGTGCGGCTAGACAGGCAACTGCCTCAAGCCAGGATCGAAATCCGTCCACCCAAATGACAGTCAAGGCTTCACACCACTACGCTATACGGCTGCTGCTGTAAGGGTAATGAATTTAATAATGTTTTGACACACACACACGCACACACACACACATATATATATAATATGTATGCATATGTTCATAATCTGTTTAGACTGCTGCAAGTCTCCCGTTTTTCTATATACATCGCTTGGTATTCCAAAATAGTCACCCATCTGCTACTGGCCAAGCTCAAACATAACACTGACATACAATTTCAATTAGTGCAAGCTAATTCTGACACACTCCCCCCTCTCTCTCTATTTACATTAAATAAATAGCTCTACTGTCATTAGCCTTAGAGTTTAACATTCTTCCAATGTTCTGAATCGGTGAACCCATTTGAAAATGGGATTTTTTTTTTCTCTAGAGTTAGGATTGATTTTGAAACATCGTTTCATGCTTCGCGGAATTAGCAGTATAATAACTATTCAAACCAGACAAACAAAAATACACACACACCACCTCATACGACTATTTAGATGACATGTTTATTGTCACAATACTATAAAATTCACTGCAAAACACTTTTCGGCTTACAAAATTAAGTTAGCCTTTAAATATAGCAAACAACGTAATATGAAGTCTGCCATTAATAAATCGACATCGTTCGGCTGAAAATTACATTAAACTTGGGCGTTTTCTTCATCAATTAAAATCAAATACACAACAATTGCAACAAGAAAATAACGCAAAAGACAAAATTCCAAAACACATCGTTAATAAAATGTACAGGGCGGCCCACTTAAAAGTAGCCCAATCTCTCTAATCTTTCTCTTATCGACCAACTGACACCACAAGAAAAAATGTAATTCTTTTTCCAACAAGATGGCGCTACATGCCACACGTTTCACAGATCACTGACACGAGTTTATGGAAGAGAGAACAATAAGCAAAAAGTTATGGCCACCACGTTCACCACACTTGTCATCATGTGATTTTTATCTTTGGGGGACTATAAAACAAAAAGTTTATGTAAATAATTCTCACAATCTATACCAACTAAAGGGGAACATTACCAACGCTATCAGAAGAATCACGAGAGAAGATCTACAGGCAGTATCAACGAGGAGCACTTCCTGCATTTATAACACTACATGTAATTTAAACAATAAAAGCATGTTCCTCCTTTCTACTACATTTTCTGGGCTATTTTTAAGTGGGCCACCATATATGTATATATATATATATTTATATATATTATTTACTATTTACATATATTATTAAATACCTGCATATACTAGTGTTTCATCCTTTCGGGAATCATCAGTGCAGAGTGTCACGATTAACGCCAGTCGAGAGACTCGAACCCCAGCAACAGAAGTCATGTCTGGCTTCATTAGCAAGGACCCGAACCACTAGGCTACCGTGAACCGCGAGAGATACAGTTGAAATTAAACATTTATTCTCATTAAATGCTTTTAGTGTCAGTCAGAGCGATCTTATCATTATATGATGATCTGCGCGTATTAGCTAAGTTGACCGACTTTATTACAACTAAAAGTGCTCAACGATAAGAAACAAGTTTCTTAAAGAGGCTGACATAATTATTTACTATAATAATTATTAAATACATACAGACACTAGTGTTTCATCCTTTCGGGAATCATCAGTGCAGAGTGTCACGATTAACGCCAGTCGAGACTCGAACCCCGGCAGCAAAAGTCATGTCTGGCTTCATTAGCAAGGACCCGAACCATTATATATATATATATATATATATATATATATATATATATATATATATATATATATATATATATATATATATATATATATATATATATTACATCCCCAGTGAAATCAGATAATATACAAAAAGTTAGTTGGAATCAAATCAGACGGATTGCTATTTAGATCTGATTTTAAAAATCGCACAATGTAACTTTATATATTTAAATAATAAAAGAATGTTCCTCCTTTCTACTACATTCTGGGCTACTTTTAAGTGGTCCACCCTATACAATCCATTGTTTTTTTGTTTTTTTTTTAAAATATATTTGTTGAAATCAAATTTCCATAATGAATGTCCAACAATCACGGTTTTATCGAGTCTATAAACTTTCTCTTCAAATCTACTATTAGACTATTTATATGGAATATTGTGGTCATATTCGGAATAAAGGATTCCAAATAGGGTTCAGAAATGTATCTGTAATCTTGTTTGGCCCATTCCTTATTCCTCTCCTCACCCTTCTTTCTTACAAACATGATATTGCAATCTCAATCGTTTTTAATAAAAATTATCATGGCATGTATCCTTTAGAATTGTCTGATCTATTTCCTGCTTCCTTTGTTTCATCTCGTTTGACTGTATATCTATAGTTTACATCAATTCACTCTTTTGATATCTTATTGTAATGCAGCTTCCTATTCCAGTAGCTTCTTTCCACGAACTGCGGGTTTGTGGAATTCTCTTTCCGCCAATTGTTATCCTTTGATCGATAGCCTTGGTCTTTTCAAAACTAAAATCAATAGTCATCTCCTCTTTTTGCGATAATCGTCTTTTATTCTCGTTAGCGGCTTACATTAAAGAAACTTCTCACCTTGTCTTCAGCGATCTCCATTAAAGAAATCGATGATATGCTGCAAATGTGCACGTCTGCTTTGCAAATGCATTAACATACAACGTCAATCATTGCAAAATAATTCTGACGCACTTTCTCCCCTCTCTCTCTCTCTCTCTCTCTCTCTCTCTCTCTCTCTCTCTCTCTCTTCACATTAAATAAACAGCTCTACTGTCGTTAGCTTTAGAGTTTAACATTCTTACAATGTTCTGAATCGGTGAACCCATTTTTGTCTGTTTGACACCAACATTTTCTCTTGAGGTGAGCTTGTACAGTCAGAATTGATTTAATCTATCCTTTATTTTAAGTAGGTGAAATCCTGTCGTCAAATTCTTCGGAATATTGTGGCGTAACTTCGTTTACAGACGGACAAGCAGCGTATCATGAATATTCGAGTAAGTTTTATTAAACGATGTAGATGGTCTACAATCCTTTTTTAAACTGACTTATTTGCTATGAATGTTGAGCAGTGAAATCAGCGAAAAAATTGGAAGAAAATACTGATAATACATAAGGATGAGAAAAGATGAGAATAACGAAAGCACTTGGACATGGATGCAAAAAGAACACATAAGCCGAGAAACTGAATCCCTAATGACCGCAGCACAAGATAACTCGATAAGAACCAACCATATCAAAGCAAAGATCGATAAAACACAAGAAAACAGCAAATGCAGACTCTATGGACAAAGAGACGAAACAATAAACCATATAGTAAGTGAATGCAGCAAGCTGGCCCAAACGGAATACAAGAACAGACACAACCAAGTGCGAAGAGCAGTACACTGGGAATTATGCAAACAAATGCATCTCGAACGCACAGGCAAGTAGTACAAACATAAGCCGGCAACACTACTTGAAAACAAGAATCACAAAATCCTACGGAACATGGACATACAAACTGATAAACCCATCCATGCAAGAAGACCAGATGTCATGATAATTAGCAAGAAAGAAAAATCCTGTCAAATCGTACACTTTGCTGTTCCAGCTGACCACAGGGTTAATATCAAAGAAAAGGAGAAGCGGATCAAATACACAGAGCTAGCCAGAGAGCTGAAAGGAATATGGAAGATGAAGAAAATAAAAATAATACCTATAATAGTAAGAGCACTAGGAACAATCCCGGAAAACTTTGAAAAAATATGAGAGAAATTGGAATCAGGTGAATGACTGAAAAAATACAACGAACAACAATAATGAAAACAGCTGAAATATTAAGAAAAACCCTTGAACGCGGAGAATAATACAAGAATACAATATAACGACTAAGCGTTACAGGGAATGAAGAACACCAAAGCTGTATATCTACAAGCTCCACCTCCCAATCACGCATCCCCTCCCATTGTCTCATCACCGTTGCTCCCAAATAGAAAAGTGATACCAAAGAGCCGAGAAGGGCCAAGGAGGTTTGAAAGACCGAAGAGAGAGCGCTGACCAGACCTCCACTGGACAAGCGCGAAGAGAACTGGGATTTTGGGGAGGCTTAGTGCCACTCAAATTCCAGTATAGACTAATGGACACTGCCAGCGAGAAATCAATTGTAAGAGACTATTGCGATGGCGCAAATTTGTTTGCAAATGCTATCGAAGGAAGTGGAGAGAGTTGGACGTCTGGGGAGACTTGTTGTCACTCAGCTTCTAGGTTTCAAATCGGATCGTTTGTTGACTTGTGTGAAAGCTTCATGTGCGCCGCCAATAATAATAATAATAATAATAATAATAATAATAATAATAATAATAATAATAATAATAATATTAATAATATTAATAATAATAATAATAATAACAACAACAACAACAACAATAATAATAATAATAATATTAATAATAATAATAATTATAATAATAATAATAATAATAATAATAATAATAATAATAAAAATATTAATAATAATAATAATAATAATAATAATAATGATAATAATGATAATAATGATAATAATAATAATAATAATATTAATAATAATAATAATAATAATGATAATAATAATAATAATAATGATAATAATGATAATAATAATAATAATAATAATTATAATAATAATAATAATGATAATAATAATAATAATGATAATAATGATAATAATGATAATAATAATAATAATAATATTAATATTAACAACAACAACAACAACAACAACAACAACAACAACAACAACAACAACAACAATAACAACAACAATAATAATAATAATAATAATAATAATAATAATAATAATAACTGAAACTGCTGCAAATGTTATAGCTTCCCCATTTTAGTAGAAATTTAATCAAGGGATCTGGGCAGTATATTTACTCTGGACCATTCATTGGATGGACTAAAAAGAACTTAGACACCCTGATCAGGGGACGAGGAAATTAATAACAATGCACAATGCATAACACCCAAAAGACGATACTGACCGACTCTATATAAAAAAGAGCGAAAAAGAAAGGGGACTTATAAACGGAGAAGAATGTGTAGAAAACACAAAAAAAGACTTGGAAAAGTACACAGAACACAGATTGATCACCACAGTGAAAGACACCATCAAGAACAACAATACACAAACGATGAAACCAGAAACAAAAAATATAAGAAAAGCAGGAGAAGAAAGAGCTACACGGATTATTTATCAGAATCATAAAAGAAGCGAACAATGAAAGCACCTGGGTGTGGCTAAGAAAAGGATACATGAACAGAAACAGAATCCCTACTGACAGCTGCACAGAAAAACGCAATGACAACCAACTTCATTAAAGTACAAATAGATAAAACACAAGGAAACAGTAAATGTACACTCTGCGGACAGAGAGACGAAACAGTAAACCACATAATGAGTGAATGCAGCAAACTAGCCCAAATGATAGGCACAACTGCATGGGGAGGGCAGTGCACTGGGAACGCTGCAAACGACTACACCTCGAGCATGCCGATAAATGGTTCAAACACAAACCAGAGACAGTGAACTGAAACAAAAACCACAAAATCCTATGGGACATGGAGATACAAACAGATAAACCTGTCCAAGTAAAAGGACCGGGTGTCATAATAATTAACAAGAAACAAAGAAACTGCCAAATTTTAGATTTTGCCGTCCCAGCAGACTATATGGTGAAGATCAAAAGGAGAGAAAAACGAAACAAATGTACAGAACTTACCAGAGGACTTAATGGAATATGGAACCTGAAGAAAATATATAATACCAATAATTGTAAGAAAGAACTAGGAACAGTCCCCCCAAAAAACTTGAAAAAAGTCTCAGAGAAATCGGAATCGACAGGAAGATTGAGATTATGCAACGAACGGTAATGCTGAAAAGAGCTGAAATCTTAAGGAAACCTTAAGTGCAGAAACTAGTCCACATGAGTGAAACATTCCAACCGGGTATATATAAACTGCAGCAGAAATGAAGCAAAAAGCGCAACTAAGAGAACTGGTAATCCAAAAGTGAAAAGTGCCTATTCCCCCTTCTATCCTCAACCTTTCTCCTCTCTCTTCCTTTTCCATTTCCCCTCCCTATTCCTTTTCACCCATTTTCTTCTCTATATTCCTTTTCTCCTATTCCGTTTTCTCCTTTTCTTTTCTCCTCATCCTCCCTATCCCCCTTTCCTCCTCCCTTTCTCATACATTTCCCCCTTCACCCCCCAATGGCTTCAGATCGACTGGCATTGTACCACATAGTCAAAGGGTGAAGAGTCAAGGAGAATGGAAAGACCGAGGAGAGAAAGGACTAATAAGGCTTCCACTGGATGACTACGAAGAGGCTTGGATCTTGGGAAGGCTTATTGCCACTCAAATTCAAGTGAGAACTAATAGCTGCTACCGACGAGAAATCAATGTTAAACGGTTGTTGCGATAACACAAATTAATTTTCAAATGATATCGAAAGAGATGGGGAGTACTAGAAATCTGGGAAGACTTGTTGTCACTCAGACTCTAGAGAACACCACAAGATTTTCTCAAATAGCCCCGAAAACAACAACAACACCAGCAGCAGCAGCAGCAGCACCACCACCACCACCACCACTAACAACAACAAGCAACAATATGATGACACCAGCTTCCAATAAATAGAACTGCAATGGATGGATGCGGAGAGTACTGGGACCTTCAGAAGGTTTAGTGCTCCCCAAATCCCAAAGAATCCCAGTGGTCGTTTCCAGCAGGAAATCAGTGGCAAGGAGCTGTTGCGATAATACAAATAATTTGCAATAGTTGTCCAAAGCGGTGGTAAGTACTGGGAATCTAAGGAGACAGCCTGTCACTCAGGTGGCAGGAAACAACACCGATTATTATCGATGAACAATCAATGAGAATAACCTGTGAGAACTCCTAGTAAGTTGTTGTTGTTGTTGTTAATAATAATAATAATAATAATAATAAGGTTCCTATTTTCTTGCCTCCCCACGGGGTTTTACTATTAATAATAATAATGTTAATAGCAATAGTAGTAATATTACTACTAATAATAATACACTCTATTTGGGGTAATTACTGAAAAAATATAATGATGAATTACGGCATCCTTCTTATTACTAACGCTCCATCACATTTTCACTGAAAAATATCTACAGGATATTAATTTTAAGTAAATCAATTTAATAAAATACGTGTAATACTAAAAAAATGAATGAATTATTTAGTTGAATGAATTGAAAATTAATTAATGAATACAATTAATTTATTCTGAGAAAGGAATTCTTAAAAAAAAAAAACATCTCAAGGATAGAATATTTAGAATGTTCTAATTTATATCTAATACGAAATGAGAGATTTAAATTAAAACATAATTAAGAGGAAACTGCTGCTTTTTTTAACTGATTGAATTTGTATAGTTTGTGTCATGTATTTGCCATAGAAGTTTTAACAGTGATTGCTTTCCATATTACTTTGCAAAAAACATTTCATTAATTAAGTATTCGTTTCTTTTTTTTTTCAGGAAAACTTGCACTTTTTTTTAAAAAGAAATTTGGCAGTAAACGTTTCTCTTTGAAAACGGAATTTTTATTATAAAAAGAACAGATGAATGCTTTACATGAACACTGCAAATAGTTATGTGAATGTAGAGAAAAGTTTGATTCTTTTTTTCAAGAGAATGTACAAATTATTTTTTTTAACAGATGTTCAGAAAATAAACAGAAAAAGACTTCCATCATTAATTATGCAGAAAAATAAATAAAATGCTGATTTAGTGTTTCAACATTATGCTTATAAATTACGATAAAACTTGCTGAGTATGCGCTGTTTTACGGTTGTTGTAAAAATGGAACGGAAACTTAAATTTCGCTCCGTTTTAATCTTTCTTAATTTTTTAATTGTGCCCCCCCAAACGAATATAATCAAAACAGTAACATTCAACAATTGTACTTTATGTATATAAAACACAAACTATTAAAAAAAAAAAAGAAAAAAGTTAATAACGAAAGGGAAATAATTCCATTTTTAAACGAAAAAGTCAGTTTGGTATGTCTTTTTGTTCTTGTTAAGTCCAGCTTACTATTCACATTGGAAATGTCAACATTTATAGGTTGTCGGGTACGTTTACAACGAATAAACACTCCATTCTAGTAGATGTATCAGAATTTTTGTAGGAATTGTTGACACCTCTCACGAAAATGCGAATAAAATATAAAAAACTCGTAATTTCTCTTTTAAAAGTTTCTTTATTGATTATACTTCCAAAATAAACTATTAAAGTTGCTTTAAAAGAAATAGAATTTTTTTTTATTCTTTAAGAAAAAAGTAATGAATTTTACGAGTTCAGTATTTTTCAATTTTTAAACTTTAAAAATCTATCAAAAATTTTCTATTGATTCTATTTTTACGATATTTTCAGGATCAATGTGAAATTTTATGCTCTTTCCAATAAACCGAATATAATATTTTAGACAAACGTTTTTTTTTTAAATTCACGCCCCCCATTTTCAAGTGTCTATTAAAAAGTAAATAATTAATTTACTCACCAAAGTTTTATATATCACAAATTGAAGAGAAAAGGTCAATAAATAATATATTCAAATTTAAAACAAAAATAGTAGTGTTTTTTTAGAAATTTACCTGTAAAGTTCGAAGTTTTTTTTTAAACCACGTTGTTTGTTTTTTTTGTTGTTTTTTTAATGAAACCTTGGTCCTTGCTCCTTTAATTGAAACAAAATTAGAGGTTGAATTACATTTTTCGAGTAGTTATAAGCTTGGAAAGACAGGGGGTCAAATAATTCACCCCTCCCATTTTGAAATGTCTATTAAAAAGTAAATAATTGATTTACTCACCAAAGTGTTATATATATATATATATATATATATATATATATATATATATATATATATATATATATATATATATATATATATATATATATCACAAACTGAAGAGAAAAGGTCAATAAATAATATATTCAAATTTAAAACAAAAAAGTAGTGTTTTTAGAAATTTACCTGTAAAGTCCGAAGTTTAAAACCGTTTTTTTTTTAAAAGAACACGTTGTTTGTTTTTTGTTTTTTTTAAATGAAACCTTGGTCCTTGCTCCTTTAATTGAAAAAAAATTCGGGGTTGCATTACATTTTTCGAGTAGTTATGAGCTTGGAAAGACAGATTGTCGAATAATTCACGTAATAAAAAGTAAATAATTGATTTACTCATTAAAGTGTTATATATCACAAATTGAAGAGAAAAGGTCAATAAATAATATATTCAAATTTAAAACAAAAAAGTAGTGTTTTTAGAAATTTACCTGTAAAGTCCGAAGTTTAAAACCTTTGCCTGGTTCTTGCTCCTTTAATTGAAAAAAAAAACCCAAACAAATAGGGCTTGAGTTACATTCTTCGAGGAGTTATAAGCTTGGAAAGACGGGGTGGAATTATTCACTATTTTTCACGAAATTTCTGACACACCTACCAATCTACCCATGTTAGAACGGCTTTCGGAATAGACACCCCTAACCTTGCCAGCATACCCGAAATGCTATAAAAGTTGACGTGTCGAATGTGAACGATGAGTTGGACGTAATGTAAAAATGTACCGAATTTAAAAGGGAACGAAATTCAAATTTCGGTTCTATTTTTACAGCAACCGTAAAGCAGAGCATTCTATGCAAATTTTACATAACTTACTGTATTAATGCTATTTTTTAAGCAAAAAAAAAATATTTAGGTTTGGCTATAAATTCCTAAACTCATTTCACCCTAAATAATTTAGGTGACTTAAATAGGAACCTAATTGAATCTTTAATTTCCTGAATAGTATGTGAGAAATTCATTTTTCTTCAAGTTATATCGAATTCATTAATACGGACTTTAGGGGCTTTTTTTCGTAATGTTCCTGTAAACATTATTTTTATTGTTATAAATTACGATGCTTTATTTATATAAAAAAAGCAAAAATAAATTCTTGCGTTTTTTATTTACTACTGAAAACCATAACTTTAGTAAAGGTATTTTTTGTTTAAACAAATTAAAACATTTTCACTAAGAGGTAAGTAAAAATAATTAGTTTATTATATTCTGCGATCATTATTTGATAAATACTGAAATTTTCATTAAAATCGGTTAATTTTCTGATTTTTGGTGAATTTTTAAGTAAAGGGAGGGGTCAAAATGTTTATACACTTTGAGCGTCGGCATTCATTTTGTCTGTACCTACCATTTTTCGATGAATATTTGATAGGAAAGCGACCACGTGTTGTTAATTTAAATTAAATTTCAATCACATGATTACATTATCAATAATCATGTGATTAAACCCATTGAAAATTTACCGATATTGTAAACACATTCTGTGTAGTGGTGAGACCAAAATATCCTTTACATGCAGTGTTGGCAACTGGAATTAAAAAAAAAAAACCCCGCGAGATACGGAGAAAGAAATCTCCAGAAAATCGCTAGATTTTTAACTTTTATCATCTGAAATTTTCAAAAATCGCTAATTCCCCCCCCCCAAAAAAAAACAACTCCATATTTTAACTTCCTACCATAAAAAATTATAAATATAGTATATTCAATGTATAAAATGTTCCGTGTTTTCTCACTATATGTTTCTGGAATTATATTGAAGCGGTTAGCTCCCCAGAAGCCTTACATATTTTATCAGCTAGTTTTCTCAGAGAGAGTATTTTTTTTTTGCAAGAAACAAATCATAAACTCAAACTTTTTATAATAAAAGTTAAATTGAAATATACTGCAAACTAAACATCATAATAATGGTGCAACATATTTTGAAATTATAAAAATAAAAAAACTTTGTTTTAGCATGTTAAAAGTATTTAGGTTGGTAGATAATTAAATTCTACTGTATTGGTATAAGTTTTTTTTTTGCTGTTGTTTCTTGCTTTTTACAATTTTCGACTAAATACTTCTAAATTAAACGGGGTTGCTTGGATCGTATTTTAAACATTTTAAGTATTCGAAAAAGTTTCAGTAAAAACCTAACAGCCAGCCATGGTTCTCTCCAGAATGTGCTGCTGCCATTGCGCACAGAAATTACTTTTTCCACTGCTTCCAACGTAATAGATGTATGGAAATTAAAGCCGCTTTCAGGACTTCCAGCAACCATTGTAAGAAAGTAATAAAGAACGCTAGAGAGTTGTATGCTCAATCTGTTAAGTCCAAAGTAGCTGAGCAGCGGCTTGGTTCCCACCAGTTTTGGCAAATAGCAAACAGAATCCTGGACAGAAGCGTGTGCTCCATCCCAACAATTATCAATGGTCCTGAGGTAATCTCGTCAGCATCAGACAAAGCTAAACTCTTTGTCAAGAACTTTGCAGCTAATTCTACCCTTTTCGACCAAGGCCGCCAACCCCCAATATTTCCTCCTGTATCAGAAAACATGCTATGTGATATACGTATATGTGTACATGATGTTGCCAAGCTAATCAAAAACCTTGATTCGAGTAAAGCAACTGGCCCTGACGGTATTCCAATTATAGTACTAAAAAAGCTTCAACTAAAACTAGTGTCCATACTTACAAAACTATTTAAACGTTGTCTTAAGGAGAATAGTTTCCCATCTCCCTGGAAAATTTCATCAGTATGCCCTGTATTTAAGAATTCAGGTGATCGCTCATCCCCCTCTCAGTACAGGCCAATAAGTCTCCTGTGCGTCATGAGTAAGTTGTTGGAATCTGTTAAATAGAGAAGTAATCAAACATCTCAACAAAAATAATCTTCTTAGTGACACTCAATATTGTTTCCGTTCTGCTAGATCTACAGCAGATGTGCTTACAGTTATGTCTCATAGGATTAGCAAATCTCTCGAAGGAGGCCACCTTTCTAGGGCAATTGCTCTTGACATATCTAAGGCCTTTGATAGGGTATGGCATAAAGGTTTACTTCATAAGATCTCTAGCTATGGTATAGCTGGAAATGTCTTCTCAATTATTAAATCATCTCTTTCTGAAAGGTTCTTAAGAGTAGTAGTTGAGGGGCAAAAATAAGAAGCTCACAGTATTAATGCAGGTGTCCCTCAGGGGTCCATCCTGGGCCCAACTCTTTTCCTGATCTACATTAATGATCTTCCAAATTACATCCTTACATCATTTGTAGACATTTATGCTGACGACACTACCATTTATGGTAGCACATCTAAGACAGTAAACGACCAAATTCTCTCCAATTCTCTCTCCTCTGATCTTGAGCACGTAGTACAATGGGGAAAGAAGTAGCTGGTTACTTTTAATGCATCTAAAACCAAGCTTCTCTCTTTACATCATCAACATTCTGATCCACATCTGGCATCAATTGAAATGAATGGCTCTCGTCTTCAGGAGGCCTCAAGTTTTGACAAGCTTCTGGGCTTGACCTTTAATCCTGATCTTAAATGGAGCACGTACATCAAATCTGTTGCCAAGGCCGCTGGAAAAATGGTGGGATCTTTCTATCGATCCGGTAAATATCTCACTGCTGATGCTATTCTCTATCTATATAAGAGCCAGGTACGTCCAAGGATGGAATATTGTTGCCACATCTGGGCAGGAGCTGCTAGAAAGGACTTGTCCTGCCTTCATAGAGTTCAAAATAAACTTCGTAGCCTCGTAGGAGATGTCCTTTTCTCTTTCTTGCAACCTCTATCTCACAGAAGAGATGTTGCGAGTTTGTCTCTGGTGTATCGTTATTTTCATGGAAGGTGTTCAACTGAGCTTCAATCTATGGTCCCCCCTCGCCAAACTTTCACAAGAAACACTCGTCTAGCTGTACACACTATCAATAATTCCCCCCCACTCTTTATCTGTGCCTAAACCTAAACGTAGATTCCATGAACAAAGCTTCTTTCTTAGAACTGCACGCCTGTGGAATTGTCTTCCGTTTTCCTGCTTTCCGGCTGACTACAATATGGTTGTGTTCAAGTCTAACGTAAATAAGTTCTTGATGAGCCGTTCTATATAAGTTATCAAATTTACCAAATTTTCATTACTAATGATTACTATATTGTCCAATGTCTACTGTACACTCTTTAACCCTTATCCTTGAGTGGCCTCCTCGCCTTGATAAGTGGTGATGCCTATGTAAAAAAAAAAAAAAACTAAACTAAACTTCGGAGGTTAGAATGCCCTCCACCTAAAATGTACTTGGAAAAATCGATCTTATAGCGAGATTTAAGAATGGTTAGCCGAAAAAAAGGTGAAAAACAAAACAAATAATCAATAAATAATTGTTACCAAAGGCAATAAATGCTACTTTTTTTTTACTTACATGAATGAGTTTATTTTATGTTTTAAAGTATTTTCAAGTGCTTTTCTTTATTTTTAAATCTAAAATTGCGGGTGTGTGGGTGCCAAATATCTCCAGATTTTCTAGAATTCCCCGCTAGATTGCAAACGAAATCTCCAGATCTAGCAGGAAAACCGCTAAATTGGAAACACTGGTCATGTGACAGGAAGCGGTAATAAATGATTGTTCCTAAATAAAAAAATGGCCTATCAGTACATAGAAAACCACCTATCTATCATAGAAAAATTAAGTATAATGTTATAATTAAAAAGAAATATATAAAAACACACATGGATATAGTAAACATATTATACCAAAACGTGGAAGCCATCCGTCCAGTGGTTTTTTAGACTATTAATTGCGAACGAACCAAGAGTTACATTTATATATATATATAGATTTCGGATTTCAAACATTTAAAGAATTGTGTTTATAAGAACATTTCAGATTTCAAACATTTAAAGAATTATTTTTATAAGTATATTTCAGATTTCAAACAAACTCGTCTAGACATTTTAAAGGTATTTTACTATTGTAGAATTTTTTTCATCAGATAAAGACTTCGAATTATTTGAATTATTTAGACAGAGGAAGTATATATATATATATATATATATATATATATATATATATATATATACACGAAATATTCAGAAACGTATTCAATTCTGGAGAATATATTCTCTTATTATCATTGGTCTTTTCAAAGTGAGTAACTTTTACAAACTTTATACTTATTTATAACTTGTCTGTCCAGTTATAGGGAAAAAGAAAGTACGACTCCATAGAATATGCGAGATTCATTTTATTAGCAAAGGAAAATGGAATTATGTGAAAGATTTTTTATAATCACCCTCCCCACTGCCGCCATCATCCTCGCTAAAAAAAAAAAAAAAAAAAAAAAAAAAGGTGCGACGGAGCCAATCGAATCAACCTGAGATATTTCGTAGATTCATAAACGCATTCAGACAAGCAGAAACGATTCGCCTTCCGCTCGAACTGAAGAATACACTGCCGGAAAGCAATCTCATAGGCAGCGAATTGTTTGCATATTCTTCAACCACCCCCTCCTCTAAAAAACGATTTGATCACGACAAGACTGCCGAGAATGAAGGCGACACCGAACGAAAAGGAACGCGAAATATAAATGAAATCGTTATAAAAAAGAAAAAATATATGTTTATTATTAGAATTATTGGCGCGATTTCATTTCTCGTTGATTATTATTATTATTATTATTTTATTTTGTCAAAACATTTGCGTCGTATTCATTTTTTGCTGTCGACAAAAAGGTGCGCCTTCCGCTACTGATTCACTCAATATAAGATTTAATGAAGGATACTTCGTATTTTTGGAAGAAAGTTAACAATTTATTTGTTCATTTTTCTAGGGAAACATACGGCTTTAGTATGGAGACATTTTGATCATATATTGTATAGTAACGAAAATGAACATTGTGTTCATTGTCCTTTTATATCCTAGAAAATACATCTCTAGTATGAATAGCTGATATTCTAATAAATAGAGAGTGCTTCTACAGAATTGGAACCGAACCAAATCGACTTTTGCCGAACTAAGTCTAAACCGTAGGTTAGGGTTAGTTTAGCATAAGGGTAAACACAATTCGCTTGAGTGTGATTTTCAGAACGTTTCGCTCGATACAACCTCCGATCTTCTTTAGGTGTCGAACTCGGGAATGTTTCTGTCGAACTCGGGAATTTGGACGAAATTTCGAGCGGAACCCTTTATTTACTTTACGGGGGCAGCGTGCTCTTGTTCCGTCAGACATGACTGGATAGAGGTCCTAAGTAATTTGCAATTGTATTTTTCGGCCGCCCACACTGAGAATTGAACCTTCAACCTTTAGGAGAATATCACTTTTACAATTGATTTTTCCCAGTACTCTAACCACTGCGCCACGGATCCTTGCGGACAATTTTAGTACGAAATCCCGAGTTCGACAGAAACATTCCCGAGTTCAACAAGATACACCTGAAGAAGGTATATCGACCGAAACGTCGTGAAAATAACACTCAAGATGAGAACAGTAGTCCGATGAATCCAAATAATACGAATAACCAATCCTCATCTCAAAAATTCAGAAACATCAATTCTCTAGCAGTACTGAAAAGGGATATACAATAAATATAACATTAGTTTAACATTTTAATGTTTGGTTTTCTTTCTTAAGGGGTATAGTACGATTCGGTGCCCTCTAAATAGTGCAGTTTAAAATAAATAATGGACCCAAGTTATATACTTAGACGCGGCAAAAACGGCAAGAGGGGTTAAGTATTTTTTGACGGACTCTCTCTTTAAAAATCTACCAAAAAATCAAGTGATCATCCAATCAATACGAAATTTTTACTGATTATTAAGTGAAAAATGAACTTTATAATGCTATACTTTTTAGAATCCATATTTACATATATATTTTTGCCAACAAAACCACTCCTTTATTTGTGTTTACAAATATGCTTAAAATAATCAGCTGAAACTGAATAAAATATATTTTATTGTGGGGAGGGAGAGGATTGTAGATAAAACAAACAGACAAAAAACTTCGCACGTATCAGAATTTTGAATGTGTTTAATTTTTCGTCTTTTGAAGTATGAAATTCGTCGAATATGTTGATAATAATTATTCTTTCAGACTAGCATATATATATATATATATATATATATATATATATATATATATATATAGTCATCCACATACAGTATGGTTTCGCTGGTTCACAGCTCATCAATGCGGCTATACTGGCAACTGCCTCAAGCCAGGATCAAATCTCGACCGCCCAAATGACAGTCAAGGCTTCTCACCATTACGCTGTACGGCTGATGCTGTATGGGTGACGAATTAACAATGTTTGGACATCGTCCAAATGCCTCCGCTCAATTTGTTTGCACAAAGAGCGTCGCTTAATACGCTAATGGCAGCTTGTATATCACTTCCCAATATGCTCAACCCAAGATAGGGAGTATTATAGTTATCCACATACAGTACAATTTCGCTGTTTCATAGTTCATCAGTGCAGCTAGACAGGCAATTGCCTCAAGCCGGGATCGTAGTAGTAGTGTTTTCGTAAAATTAATATATATATATATATATATAGCATAAATGGTAATTAGTAAAAACCTGAAGAAAGTGTTCAAAACTATTGCAGAGCAAATATGTGTTTTATCTTTTTATTACCGTTTTATCTGTTTAGTTACACATGTTTCGGTTACCGAATCGTATTTACGATCCAGTAACTTCGTTAGACTTTACAGAAATGATTATTATAATTTGGAAAAATGATATTAGAAGAAGCACGAAAAAAGCGAAAAAAAATAAAACGAAAAAAGTGGGGAAAAAGAAAAAGGAAGAAAGGGAGGCGGAGATCGAAATTAGTTAAGTTTGGAGGTTTAAAGAATATTAGACGGTTGTGGGGGTAGTTTAGGAAGTTCAGCTAGGTGCGGATAGAAATATAGAGATATAGGGAGGGGGAGGGGAGAGAGGGAGATAAAGAGAGAGGTAAGGAAAGCAGGGGGAAGAATTTCAATTGTAAGTTTTAAGATTTAATAAACAATAGAAGGTGGTGGGGTTAGGAGGGTTTAAGTTGATCAACCAGATACAAGAATATATGAAACGGGTAGAGAGAGAGAGAGAGAGAGAGAGAGAGAGAGAGAGAGAGAGAGAGAGAGAGAAAGAAAGAGAGAGAGACACGTGCTGAATTGCTTGCTTCTTTCTCTCTCTCTCTATCTTTATCTCTCCCTCTAGTTTAAAGTGTGGGGTACTTTTGCATCTACTACACTCTCTCGTACAGAAACACTTATTCCTGATGGTAAGACAAAGTCAAAACGACCAAACTAGATACCAGATGCAGGAGTTTTCTCCAACACATACGGCGCCTAGCATTCCCTAAATTGTCACCTATCTTGCATTGGCCAGCTTTACTTCGGGGGTTATGTAGGCAACAAATATGTATCGCTTATGAAAAAAGAACTGAATCCTTATAAAGTTGATCCTTCACTTAATCGTCAAAATAAACGTTAAAAATACATGGAAATTTACAGGATTAGATTGCTTTATTTATTTATGTAAAGGCTACTATATTCGAAACTATCATTTATTCGAAACTATCATTAAATTTTGGATTTTTTCATTTCGCCACGCGAAATCTATATGCTGAAATAAAAGAGGAAATTATTTGAAATTCAGGTACTTATGTTATAATATTTTTGCATATTCTTACAGCAAATCATCTTAAATCTTATTTAGCCCCCAAAAATAATTGATTCAAAAACCTTTAAAAAATATATAAATGTGTTATCCATCGAGACAAAAATGGGGTAAATTGAATTTTTCTTTTTAAATCTAAAATTTAAAATTCTATTAAAAATAGTAAAAAAAAAAGCTTTATATTATTCTGCTTTACATATAAAATTCAAGCTGTTATCTTTTTGGAAAAAAAAGTTGCTCAAGAATAATGGATTTTGATAAAATTTAATTCGATAAAAAAGGAACAACTTTTTCTTTTTTCTGCCATTTTTTGGCTGCGCCTATATATATACCGAGCTATTATATACCTACTTATTTATATACCACATTATCTACATATCAAGTTATTTATATACCTAGATATTTATACACCTAGTTACCTAGATTACAAAGTTCATAGTGATAAGTTGAATAATTTTGGATTTTACCACGCACATACACAATATTGTCATTAACGCACGCGCACCAATCCTTTAAAACAATCTGTTACTGAATATAACTTAAAATTTGATGCAATTCTTTTCATTTTAAAATGTTTTCTATTTAGCTTATTTTAAAATATATTTTAAGCTGAATGTGAGTTTGAATGGTCGCACCATTTAGTAATGTTTACAAAAAGTTACATGCCATGTAACTCATAGGGTTGCCAAAAATATATATTCCAAAATTCAGAATAAGCTGATCTTAATAGAAAACGTTTTAAGTTTATAAAACATTCTGATCAGCTTATTCTGAGGCACACAGGGTTTCTGTCCTTCAGAGACAAAAACAACTTTTTAATAGAGAATGAAAATCGACGAATGTTCTCATAGCATTCTTTGTTTGTTCCTGGTGTTCTTGCCAAATATTCATTTCCTTGGCTCGTTCTTGGGCCAGTTATTGGCATCGAACTCAGTGTCTAAATGTAAGACTTCTTTCAACCGAACAGTAGAATTCGCAATTTAATAAACTATACTATTAGAAGATTGGAACCGATGGCGTAAAAGGGGAAACTTTGATTAATTAAAAGACGGTTCGACATGTATATAGTGACATTTGACCTGATTACGCCAGGGAAGCAGTCTCATTTTTCTTTGGACGACGGATAACCTGTCGAACAGAGAACACCTTCTATTTAATCCTCCAGTTCGGATACTGGCAAAGATTACCATCGGGACATCATGGGTCTGGGAATAATTGCTAACTTGCCACAGGGTTTTGTTTTGCATGATACAACCACAACACGGAAACAAACGGTTGATATAAAAGTAGTAATTGCGCAGATAGCTACAAGCTTTTGCTTTGCGGACAATATATTTTCCTTTACATAAATCAATCACATCCCCCCCAGACTTGTGAAAGGTTGTGTAAACTGATGTTTAAATTAGATAAACAATAGATTTCTGACGCTGTTTTAGTGATAGTATTAATATTATGTGAAAATTATTTATGAAGCCGCATGCACAACCAACCCTCTACCTGGTGAATAAGCTACATTTTTAGAACGTTACATTATATAAGAATTTTGTATATATATATATATATATATATATATATATATATATATATATATATATATATATATATGCAATATTTTTTAAATAATATTAACAATTATTTTTATACCTTTACACGCTTACGCAGATATCAGTGTAGAAAATTGAATGAATTTAAGTATCTATAAATGCAAAGTCAGCGGAAATTCACAGTAAACAGTCATACAGTATTCAACGACAGGAAGTCGAAATATAGCATTACGCTAAAGTTGCCTGCTTTTTTTTTAATTCCCTAAAGTGGGCTCAACTTTATATATATATATATATATATATATATATATATATATATATATATATATATATATATATATATATATATATATATATATATTAGTGTTGCGATGATAATTCGGAATCGGAATTGAGAATGGAAAATCGGGAAAATCGGGAAAATCGGGATTTAGTGGGTATCGGAATCGGAAAAAATATGCCTAGTTTTCGATGCAAAAACGATCCCTTTAATTTTCTTTTTATTTGATTTTGTTTAAAACAAAATCTTCCACTGCTGGTAGAAATAATCAAATAATAACTATTTATTAATTGTGAGTGATGTATATTATATTTGTTATGAGTGTTCATATTGTGGAGATAGAGACAGATCTTATATATAAAGAGAGATAGAGTACATTTTAATACGGACATGTAATTCAATTAGATGAGGGGATTAGATATATCGATAGATTGATAGAGTTATTGATAGAGATTGACATTTATACGTTTGGCAGTTCTGTGAGTGTTTCTATAAACATTATCTTTCTTTAACACATATATTTTTTAGATGAGGATTTCCAGTCTTTTATCATAATGAAGGAATATTCATTATTTATAATAGCTGAGGAGGAGACGCATTCTTAAGATGATAGAGACACATTCTTAGATGAGTTTATACACAGTCTTATAAATACAGATGAGTGGAACACAAGTCTATAATACAAATTCACAATACCTTTCTGTTGAATAGCATGACACGAAGACGCAGATACAAAATTATGAAGTTGTTCGTTTATTCCATTCGACCGGTCAATGGCTTTGCATCAAGGAATTCAAAGTCTCTACATGATTTCTTTCTTCTCCACTTCGCTTCCAAGGTTCGATGTCAGCTCTGTCTGTCCGATCCTGTTCCGGCCTGACTTTTCTCTGACTCACTGACTCTGACTGACTCACTGACTTACTTACCTAAAGCTCTCTATATTGAGAACTCATGACGTCATTGCATGACCAAACAATGTGCATATCGGACTCGTGGCCTGACATGCCTCACGTGTCCAAGCATGCATCGCTTCTCACATATTTACAACGACCGATTTCTCTCTAACCTAATTTTCCTAACTCACTTTACAAATATGTTTAACATTTTCTATTGTTCAGATCTAGATTCCTTATTTTAATTTCATTTCATTAACAGAAACAAAAATTTCATCATCACATTCCTTTTTCAATAAACAGATATCTAAAACTATTTTATGTGAATTAAACAATGGTTAATTCTACATTCCATTTTCATGACATTCTGTATTATTTATTTTAACTTATGATCGGAATTCTCAATTCCAATCCTAGCTTCGTAGATTCGAATCCTCGGCTATCCTATCTCATATTTACTCACTTACAAGAAGAGGCGGTTTGTTCTTGTAACACTAGCAATAAAATTTAAATCTATGGATCACCCACATAATGTGCTTTTACGGTTGAAAAAAAATAACCTTGCACATTTAAAATGTAAAAATAACAACTATTTAGAGATTTATAAAGAATCAGAATCGGAATTAGTTATTGTAATAAACTTAATTCTTAGAACGTTACATTAATATATATATATATATATATATATATATATATATATATATATATATATATATAAGGGAGGCTTTTTCAGTCTTTGACAGACTATGGATACTGCGCGTGAATTTTTTGCGTTAGGAGATGCGCAATCTCTAACCACACCTCTCCTGAGATGACATTCTTAAATACCAGTGGCAAGTAAAGAAGTAAAGTGTATGTACAGGACGACCGGAAACAAATCCTGAGATATACAACAAATAATATATATGCCGCTCCCTATTAAAGGGGGTACCAGATTGGTCAATGGGAAAATTATTCCCAATAAGCATTTAGGTAAAAATGCACTTTCGTATAAATACTTGAATTCATTCAAGAAAGTATCGCTAACAAAAACAAATAAAGACATATATATATATATATATATATATATATATATATATATATATGAACAAATGATTAATAAATGATTAAGCTCTATTTCCTTTTCGGTTTTATTGAGCTCTTACATCTGGTTGAGATTACTTTACTTATAAATATTAACTCTTTAATATTTATAATATATTTTAAGTTTACCATTTTGATTACCTTGGTAATCGATTATTTATAATATATTTTAAGTTTACCATTTTGATTACCTTGGTAATCGATTATCGATTGTAATTTTATATATATATATATATATATATATATATATATACATGCATACATACATAGAGAAAGAGAGAGAGTGAGAGAGAAATTTATATATATATATATATATATATATATATATATATATATATATATATCCGAATATGTATGCATAAACATGTATACTTAATGTATGTATTAGGTTGGTTAAGAATAATTTCCGTTTTATGATCTTTAATTAATAACACAATCTGAATTAACAACTTTTTATCAGTTGCATATTTGCCAATGTTTTCAGTAACTTTTACCGTTTGCCAATTAGATTTTTAAATGCCACCCGAATAAAATGAAAACGGATTTGTTAAAAAAAAACACATCTTGTTTGAAGACTTAAAGTGTTGAAAATCTGTCGAGGCAAGATCAAGGACAAATAGCGGATGTGGTAGAACCAGCGAAGTTGCACCATTTTTTTAGTGCATCACTTTTGCAGCATGTGGTCTTGCCTTGACATAAACGAGGATAACCACCTCCCTTATTGCAAAGTGTCGGACTTTGTTTTTATCTCTAATTAGCAGGGGAGCCCAACGTTGCCCAGAATTGAATGGTGATCAACGAATATTTCACTCTTCCATATAATTATTGTCACACGCCCCTGTCATATGAAAGAACTTACTGTTGATTTTATATGCCTGGCATTGCTGGCTGTGCGGTGATAATAGCTTGAATTTAAGTTTCAGTGAAAAAAGTCAAGTATCATTATGAAATTATGCTTTAAGCAGAAACATTCATTTCGAATGCGACTCTATCATATCAAAGAACCTACTGTTGATTTTATATGTCGGGCCTTTCGGTTTGTGTGGTAATAAAAAATTCTCAAATGTACTTGTGATGTTAGGCTGTGTAAGATGTAAACTTTGGTTAAAATCCCCTGTTCTTTTTTCATCGGATAATTTCGATTATCGATTATCGATACTTATCGAAGACATTTCGACACAAAACCTATCTACGAACACTGCCTAGCACATAAAGTATCTTTCTGTGAAATTTCATAAAAATCGACCTAGCCGTTTTCGAGTCTATAGGAAACGAACTCACAGACACACATACAAAGTTCCTTTTATAAGTAGATATAGGTTTTCGCACACATGCTTCAATCATTCAACATACAAGTCTTTATTTAGTATTTGGTTGCGACCTAAAACGCATGATAGATAATCCCAGTATTATCCCATAAAACGCACAGTAAAATCCTTCTTCCATGGATCTCGCGGTTTACGATTGGTTACATAGATTAACCTTCATCAATCCACTGTCTTTTGCGTTGAATATTTCCACGGGAAACCCATATTCATCGCCTGTAATGACAGGTTTCATTTCGCTGATGACGAGTTGCAATGGAAAGATGATCTTATTCTTCTCACTTAAGCAATGAGAAACTCAGATTCCTTGTTTATCTTTTCTAAGTACTTATCGATGGTAGACTATTCAGTTATTCACGAGTGTAAAGACGAGAATAATTCTCCACTAACCGTTTTAAAACATCTTTATTGATGTCCGATGGACGCCCAACATTAGGCGGAATTTCCACGCTAAAATCTCTGGAACGAAACTTTTTAATCAATTTTTTACTTTTCGATATGCATCTTTCTGCATATTTTTATTGCTGTCTTTGCAGCACCATTTTTTTTTAACTCGCATAGCATCACATGTCGAATCTGCTGCTTCAGTCCTTCCATATTTAAGGTAATAAATTTATAATGTTACTGCAATAAAAATGATAGAACACCTACATTGATAGAGGACTTTTAAAACTTAGACTAGTAAACCAAAACCATGTACAGAAATTTTGGGGTTTATCTTTTGATGAATGTTAAACTCAGTCAGGATCATATATCTGAGACGATCTGCTAAGTATATCCCATATCATTTGTGACCCAATCACCTGTGGTGGTCGAGTTTTATATGAATAACGGCAATAATAGAGTTAAACTAAGGCTTTTATTATGTAAGCAATCCAGGGCAATAGTGGATTGCCTTACTAGCTCGTTTTATTTGGTCTATGATTCAACCAAACGGAGAAAAGGTATCTTCAGTGGCAGATTTGGGATTGATAATAATATTTGACAATAATATTGTTTTGCGAAGGGAACAACCGATTTAGAGAGAATAGTATGAAATGTACTTTGGCTAAAATCGGGAGCAGTCACTAACTCCGAGGTCAACCTCCAAGGACGCTCGGCCTGGGAACAATTTCGATGGAAATTTTCTTCGATACGCGAGTATGCACAGAGCCAATCAGAAGAGAGGGGAATGTGTCGTGGCGACCCCAGATTAACCAGTTGGGATCGGGGAAATCTCACCCCCACCTATCTATCTGATTATATAAGCTTATGCAAAAGCTGTTTTTAGCCAGTTGAGTGCAGTTGAAGCCAGTTCCTAAAACGCCTTCGAGATTCTGCTGTTAATATCTCTCGCTTGCAAGCTGAATAACAGTTTCGTCACATATCGTATTTTGCATAAACAAAACAGAGATTAGTTTTATGTGCTGCGAAAAAGAATCTTCACTGCATCAAAGCTTCCCCCCCATCCCTTACACACATCGTGTTCGTGATACCATAGAAGAAAAAAAAAAGAAAAGAAAATCAGATTCACGTAATTGTGGCTACGTTTACAATATACGATGATTGAATCTGGAATTATGGATGACTGTTCTCCAGGTGAAAGCACTCTCAGTCGCAGATGACACGACACCTGTTGAAATGTGGACTCTGAAGTGATTTCGATTCAACTGCTTATACAATTAACTTGTGTAGTGGTATTCTATTTGTACTAAGCGCTTTCAGTCGCAGATGATACGACATGTATTGACTTTGGACCCTGAAGTGATTTAATTTCAACTACCTATACCTTTATCTCTGTACAGTCATATTATATTAGAACTTTTTTTTTTACATAGTTCAATCAAAATAATAATACAAGATTTGGTCTGTTTTTCTGATGGTCTTCAATCAGACATCTATATCATATTTCTCATAATCTGTCTATCCGTTTCACTTTGTGTTATAGAAGTGACAGAATTTGAACTTCGCACGCCCAGCTCGTCAGTCATCTCCATGTCTACCGAGCACAGAAAAGTGTCCATTAAAAACGAAATAAAGCTACGTTAGAAAATGACCGCAGGGTTCGATGTTTGGTGATCGACGCCAATGAAAATCGACTTAATTTGCGAATATATTTGAGCCGATAAAATAGAGTTCTCCGCCGCGTTGCATCGTCTATTAGACATCTTTTGAACTCTTGGTAAAAGTGCCAACAATTTAACTCAATGAACCTTTTATAGATGTTTGCTCTGGGAACACGTCCAAGACTTCAGATGGGAACTCTTTGATGTCTTCCAGCGAGCATCACTGATACAGAGGTTTACCTGTAAATAGATTATAAAATGAAGGTAAATTCGTTGAGTTATATATAATTTTACAATTGCAAGTGAAGGGCATCAGACAATGAAATGAAAAAATACGAGTGAATTTTATTTTAGTTCGATGACGAGATGTGAATAACAGAATTCAAACACGATACTGATTTACTTACTTCCAACCACTATAAGACGCGACACAAGGCCAATAATGTAGGGGAAAATTTGTTTTTCTTTCTTTAGGGGTATAGTACGATTCGGTACATAAGTCTCGAAGGGGTATAGTACGATTCGTGTCATAAGTCTCGAAGGATTTCTGCTTAAGCGTTGAAGACATGAGATATGATTTATTTATGCTGTTTATGATTCGTTGATTGGCAATCGATAACAAACATATTTTATTTGATCGTGATATACTAAATATTACACCCCCATTCGAGCAAAGGGCACCCACGTATAACATTCTTAATATAAACGCCTGCACACGGTATGCCAAATCAACTTCTTTTCATAAATAAAAAAAGTAAACGAATAAAACGTTCACAATACAGAATGACCCAAATTAAATGCTATTAAACCTGATAGGTTCTGAACTGCCATCAAAGCTTCAACCTCTGTCCCATCGACGAAATGTTGCATCCCTCTGCCTGTTCTAAAAGTATTTTAATGGTGAATGCTCTGACAAACTACAAGTCCTTGTACCCCTTCGACGTAAATACCCCCAACAAACCCGACAAGCAGCAAAATCCCACCCCTACACAGTAGAGATCCCTAGATGTAAGAAATCCTTCTACTCTAATAGTTTCTTTCCCAAAACTGCTTGACATTGGAACACTCTTCCGGGTTCCTGCTTTCCCAGCTATACTGATATGCAGAAGTTCAAGTGTAATGTGAACAGACATCTCGCTGCTTAACTCCCTACATAGTGTCCCAGTAAATTATCTCCCCGATAGTAGCACTATACATCAAAGTGGCACTGTGCCTTGTTTGGGGTGAAATGGGATAAACCAAAAACAGATAGTACAAGTATTTATTTCAATATTTAAATTTATAGGGGAAATGTTATTGTGTAAACATGAAATTACAAGTTAGACGGGGTGCAGTGACTGATCTTTGGAGGTTATTGTCGCTTGTGAGAACACGAGTTGGAATTTTACGCGATATAGGATATGCGCGGAGATCGCAGATTCTATCAGAGTATGGCGGGTATATGCAAATGCCGGGCTGTGTGCGCAATGACGTCACCGCAAGGAAAAGAAAAAGACTATAAAAATAACTATGCACAAATCGACGATGGCGTTGGAGAGGACAGAAATCACAGAGAAGGAGCTCCATCGCGTTTTATACATGGAAAGTACACAGAAATAAATGTTTTTAAGTCAAGGAGCCGAGTTAAATAAAATAAAATACGCATCAAGTGCGCTTGAAAGCTAAATAACAACGTCATATGAGGAAAATAAACAAATATTTTACTTGTTTGAAATTTATCACAAATATATTTCAGAAATATACTACCACTTCAGTATGTTGTTTTGTTTCTTTTTTTCTTTTCTTCTTCTGCCTTGCCATGTTGTAAATTTGGAGAAAGAAAAATCCGTTTGTAAAGAGCCGCGCGTTGTATCCAGCGGTTCAAGTTATTACTTGTTTCATGTTCCTTGCGATATGTGCCGTGACTGCTACAACGTGTTGGGTCCCGGGTGGCTACACGTTAACGCGTGTGCAAACGTGTGTAACTTACACTAAGCTAAAATCTTGAAGCGACAGGACTAATATAAAATGAATAGATTATAAATGTAAGGGTCAGGCCCTAGAAATCTATGATCCGGATATTTCTTCTTCTCGCCGCTAGCAGAGAAGGAGGTAACTTTAATAGCACAATAAAATTCTCTTTCTCTATATTCGAGATTTACTTTTTTGTGTTGGTACACTAACTGGTTCTACAGCAAGGATGCATTCTTAGAAAGTTAGGCATAAGAGTACAGCGGGTGTCATAAGTCTCGAAGGATTTCTGCTTGAGCGTTGAAGACATGAGATATGATTTATTTATGCTGTTTATGATTCGTTGATTGGCAATCGATAACAAACATATTTTATTTGATCGTGATATACTAAATATTACACCCCCATTCGAGCAAAGGGCACCCACATATAACATTCTTAATATAATTACCAGTTCTGAGCCGATTACATGGAATCGGAATCGAGAATTGGAGAAATCGGAACTTTGGGAAATATCGGAATCTATCGGAATCGGAAAATTTGTGACTATTTTCCAATGCTAAAAACGATTCTTATAATTGTCTTATTTATTTGATATTGTTTAAAGCAAAATCTTTCACTACTGATAGTAATAATAAAAGAATGGACATTTATTTATTTCAATCTACTAGTAAAACTAAAATCTATAACTCATCCCCACGTGTGTATTTTTCACGTTTGAGGAAATATCTGCTCATTTAACGTTTGTTTTTTTTGTAATCAGGGGGAGAAAAATAAATAAATAACAATTCTATAGTTAAAGAATCGGAATCGGTAATTGTATCGGAATCGGGAATGGAGTACGGAATCAGTAATTGCATCGGAATCATACCATCCAAAAAATTACAAACCTTTCTGTTATGCAATCATATTTGATACAAATAAACCTTCAGGTATGTGCATCTGCGTTGCAAGAACACCTGAATACGACCGGTTTGGGCTATGAATAGTTCAGGAATACTCCGTGATTTCTTTTGATAGACACCATCTTTGAGATATCTGACGGTGGGAGCTTAATATTCGGATAATGTACAGGTCATTGAGAATAATACGGCTAATCAACATACCGTTGCACATCGTTTAAGGTTAGTAAATAATAAAGTGAACGTTATTTGTTAATTTATTTATTGCGGACCATTAGTTTCATCTTTCTTGGTTTCGACCAACTATTCTTCTGGCCTTTGTCAGGTGGTAACCGCGATGGGATAGGAACTCCGAATCTCCTAACTGCATCTCCTAACTGCATTCTCAGTAATTACGGGCAGTCTATCAACTAGACGGGGTTGGGAGGGTCCTACTAATCGCCCCCCCCCGCCCTCGACACAAATGAATTATTGTACCATTTTTATTGTTATCTTTTTTGTTTTTATACGTCAATAAAAAATGTTTTAAAAATTGGAAGTTAAGTAGGATGTCCCCCCAGTATGAAAGGGTGAATGCGGTATTATGGTGAAAGATACTAGCTGGGAGAAACTTTTTATTTTGTTTAGTTCTGGAGTGACAAGGATGACCAACGACACCCACAATCCCCCCCCCTTTTGAGATGGCCATGTGCCTAAGTTTTTTGTTCATCGTTGATTTTGACTGTATTTTTAACATGAATAAAAAATTTAATAACTCAAAGTGTAGTATCTGTTCCGGGAGATACTGGAAGCAAAGAACATATGTGGGGGCAACCCCACATATAAGACCTTGGTCAATGTAGGGGCAACCCTTCATAACAATTGTCAGTATCCAACTCCCCTCCTCCCCGGGGAGTTGGTCCCCATTTCCCCTTCACTCCTCACATTAAAAATCAGCCTTGTGCCTAATTTGCTCGGTAGGTTGCAAATAAATACCCTTTTCTTTGCCTTTTTGGCCAAGATCAAAGTGTAGTATATGTTCTTACTAAATGCTGTACTTAATGTGATACAAAGTGGGGGATCACTTTTCTGTATTAATTTAATGTAAAATGATCGCCCACTTTACAACCAATCAGTCTCAAAGTCATTCAAGTCATTCGCCAGATCATTCAAGTTGTTTTTGAAGGATTCCAGCTATTTTTTACGCATTCAAGTCATTCTTAAGGTCATTCAAAAAAAAAAATACGTACACTTTTAAATAAATGTTTTTATAATTATATATTGATACATTTTTATGCAATAAATGTTTTTATAATTATATATTGATACATTTTTATGCAATAAATGTTTTTATAATTATATATTGATACATTTTGATAAAATAAATGTTTTTATAATTATATATTGATACATTTTGATAAAATAAATGTTTTATAATTATATATTGATACATTTTGATACAATAAATGTTTTTATAATTATATATTGATACATTTTGATAAAATAAATGTTTTTATAATTATATATTGATACATTTTGATAAAATAAATGTTTTTATAATTATATAGTGATACATTTTGATAAAATAAATGTTTTTATAATTATATATTGATACATTTTGATAAAATAAATGTTTTTATAATTATATATTGATACATTTTAATAAAATAAATGTTTTTATAATTATATATTGATACATTTTGATAAAATGAATGTTTGGGTTTTCAAATATTTTTCTGTTCGGAAAAAAAAATCTTGTTACTTATTTGCCGCGTTATTTGACCAAGAAGAATTGGAGTTATCCCACTCTAACAATAACCGCCGTCTGCATACTGCACAAATGCCCTAGTAATGACTTTTAAACGATACCCTACCCTTCCTATGTTAAGAATGGCTTTCGAAATAATAACGTTATTATTTCAGCGCGGTACCAAAAATACATAAGTACCGTGTTTTCTTTTTTGTTGTTTCGTAATAACACAAGAATTGTTTAAACTAAATTAATTCTTCTAAATAAAATAATTACTTTCTTTGATAATACGTGTTTTCTTTCTTTTATTTTTGTTTCGTCATTTCGTGTTTTTGTAATAATAACACAAAAAGTGTTAAAACTAAATTATTTTTTTAAACAGATATATGGTTTCGTTTTTCGTATCTTGACTCCGTGATCAAGTTTATTTTTTTTTTAAATAAGAGTTAAGAATAATTTTTTTAAAAATATTATGAGATGTGTATTCTCTTTTAAAGACAATTTCTTCTTCAAGAACGGCCATATAATGTGTTTTCAATCGACATTTATTCAATAATGGACCAGTTTTCCTACTTAGCAAAAAGTGTGTGTGTGTGTGTGGGGGGTCCGGGTACGAGTTTTCCGGGTGTGGGTTTTCCGGGTACGAGTTTTCCGGGCACCAAATGAACTTATCTAATTTTCCAGATACATTAAAATACAGCGTGTTCAAAAAGTCACTGAAGAATTTTGAACTTAAATAGATTCTTTATTTTTGATATCTTTCTGTGATTTTAGCACAATCTTACTAAGACATTGGAAAATCTAAAAATAAGTGTGAAACATCTTTATTTATGAAAAATAATGTCTTTTAAATGTTGCCCATTTTCAGTTTCGCTTATTTGTGCTCTTTCCAAAACAGGTAAAATCCCTGAGAGCGTATTGTGGTTATATGAAAAAATAAAGCATTACAAATGTTTCTTTTCTGTGTCTTATGTTATACATTAGTACATTAGGGGTCATTTCGAGTTAAAAGTTTATTTACTGCACCCATCTGAAATAGAGAAAATCATGATTTAAATGTGTATGTCTCGTCTAAATAACTAACGATGAATATCTAATATGGCCGATAAGACGGGTGACCATAAAATATCGATTCATTTTTTTTGTCTAGTTGGGGACTCGCCGCAGTGCACCGGAAGAAAGCTTCATATGCCCCCCTCTAAATGACAGCTTACAATACATTTTATTTTACGTTGCACTGTAGAGAATCTACTGTTCATTAAACAAAATTATTTTTTATACAATGGCTTGAATTAATGTTTAAAATACAAAAATCAAGTATCATGCTTCAATTGTGCCCTAAACATAAACATTCATTTCGAACGCGCCCCTCATATCAAAGAATTTACTGTTTGTTTTATATATCGGACATTTCTCCTTGTGCGGTAATAAAATGTACTTGTGATGTTAGGTTGTATAAAGTGTTAACTTAATCAAAATCGACTGCTTCTTCGGATTGTTTCGATTATCAATTATCAATACTTATCGAAGACATTCCAAAACTAAATCTATTTAAAAACACTACCAGGCTCATAAAGAACATTTGTGTGAAATTTCAAAACATTCGATTAAGCTGTTTAGATGGCCATATAGATCTCGATCTCTTTCTCTCTCTCTCCCTCTCTTTCTCTCTCACACACACACACACACACACACACACACACACACACACACACACACACACACACACACACACACACACACACACACACACACACACAGAAAGTTATTTTTATGATATTAGAGATAATAATTAATAGAGAATTGGCCCTTTAATAATAAGAAATCTGCATGAATTAAAATATAATATCCATAACTATATATATATATATATATATGTGTGTGTGTGTGTGTGTGTGTGTGTGTGTGTGTGTGTGTGTGTGTGTATTATATGTATATATATTTAATATGTATGTATAGCTATATTTGTATATAAATAAGTATGTATATATATATGTATGTATATGCATGTATATTTATAGATAGGTCTGTATATATGTATATACATACATATATGTACATATCCGTATGTATGTACATATAAGTGTGTATGTGTTTGCATAATATCCGTATGTAGGCACGTATGTGCGTAAAATTCGCTGAAATCATATTTCAATTATTTCTTCAGCGGCGAATATGATTCCATTTCATTTTGTATCTAGCGTCGAATGTTTCAAACGTCTTCTTTCTTCCGATAGAAGAAAAATAAAAACAATCGAACATCTAATTGATTTTATCCTTTGATGTTTTAGAAACGCCATTTTGAATATTTTCTTTTCCTTGTCGAATACGGAGAAAAAGCTACTTTGACGCCTTAAACACTCGGGGAAAAGCTTTTATTAGACACGGCCAAGACAATCAGCAGATGGAAAGCACTTAGCGCTCTTTCATTCGCCGTCAATCAATTAACGCTATTATGGGAAACAATTGTGCATTATTGAATAGCGTTTTACAAGACTAGGCCGATCCGGATGTTGGAGGTTTTCAGAGGAAGGGAACACATTTAACTCGGGCTAAATCGAACAGCTTATTTTCTTACGATAAGGATAATTCGGCGACAATCAGTTCAGCAGAATTTGGGGCATTTTTTAAGCTTGTGGCGTTGTTCCGGTTGTGTTTAGGCATACTCCACTCTCCTAGGCTTGACCGTTTCTGTTTTAAAAAGTATTTATATATATAGGGGTTTCTATCCTTCCGAAACAATGCTACCGGAGAATGTCGATGGCGTTGCTGAGGCATTTTTGTAGGCCATACTGCATTTCGTCCAATGCACTGACCTTTCAATATTCAAAGAACTTTGTGCCTAATCTCCTAAAGGGCAAATTTTAATATTATTACCTTGTTTTGTAAACGAGCAACGCCCTATGAGAAAAAATTAGGAGACAGACGAAACGTGGATATCCTTCTCCTATAAAATTGAGGCATGAAGGGAAAACGAGATAGCACAACAAAATCCAGATTGGAAAGAACGACTTCCGTGTGATTCCATAAAACTGCATATATTAGCTGGTGATATTTATCCTTTCCTATACCTTGAACTGAACAACCGATGCAACGAACTCGTTAATAATATAAACAATAACTTAACCTCATATCGGTGACAAAATAGGAGATGATACCCAGTCAAGCTAGAAGTTGTGTGTTTTTAATACAAAAAATCAATACAGATAAAAATGGCAAAATAACAGAATCCAGATAAGGGAAGACGACTTAAACGTGCCCCACAAACGAGCATATACGGTCGTGAAGGTAATCTTTTCCTTACTCTTTTGTCCGGATTTAAATTGAATATATATATATATATATATATATATATATATATATATATATATATATATATATATATATATATATGTATATGTATATATATATATATATATGTATATGTATATATATATATATATATATATATATATATATATATATATATATATATATATATACATAAGCCTGACGAATCCTATAGATGGATGAAACGCAGAATATTCAGTGTAGCTTAATCGCCATATATATATTATATATATATATATATATATATATATATATATATATATATATATATATATATATATATATATATATATATAGTAAGTTATAAAATGTATATGGCGATTAAGCTACACTGAATATTCCGCGTTTCATCCACTCTAGGATTCTTCAGGCTTATGCGCGAATTCTGTGGTTGTTTGTCGTTTTTATATGCGCATCTTCTATTGAAATTTTAGTTAGCCAATCAGCTTTCTAGTATCCACCGCGCCCTTCCTATCAGCCAATAAGCATGCATATATATATATATATATATATATATATATATATATATATATATATATATATACATACACACACACATATATATATATATATATATATATATATATATATATATACTAGCAGGGAGACCCAGCGTTTGCCCGAAATTGAATAAGAATTAACGAATGTTTCACACTTCCAAAACATTTCATTGAACATTTCTAGAAAAAAGTGTTTTTACATACAGAAAACTGTTTACGATACCGCGATACAATTTACGGTGGCCATTATTCTGCAATTTGTATAGCGTAACATTTCATTTAACTCCACGCATGTCTAGAAAACACTTATAAAAATGGTTCAAAGGCTTGGCTATATTTCTTGTAAAATGAAACAGTATTTAATTGAATAGCAATAATAATAACAGCAGCAACAACAATCTATACAAAATTCTGCTTGTTCTTTCCTTAATTAGTCTGTACATAACGCTTTGAAAAGACCAAATGCAGTTTTTTAAAGGCCAAACTGCTTCATTAAAGGCAAAATTCGCGGAATTTGGCTTTAAAATAGCAAATCTGGCAACCCTAAATAAAAATATGAGTGTGACATCTCGGAGCCCCGTTTCCGAATATCGATATAATGATATTTTTTTATTTATTTATTTTTTTATTACTTTTTCACCCCAAACAAGGCGCATTGCCACTTTGGTGTAGGGGGATACTATCAGGGGCAGCAACTACTGGGGCGCTATGTTGGGATTTGGGCAGCAAGATGTCGGTTCACGTCGCACTTGAACTTCTGCATGTCAGTACAGTTGGGGAAGCAGGAACTTGGAATGGAATTCCAGAGTCTAGCGGTTCTGGGGAAGAAACTACTGGAGTAGAAAGATCTTTTTCATCTAGGGATCTCTACTGTGTGGGGGTGGGATTTAACTGCCTGTCGGGTTTGTCGAGGGTGTCTATGTCGTGGGGGCACAAGTGTCTGCAGTTCGTCAGAGCATTCACCATTAAATACTTGTAGAACAGGCAGAGGGATGCAACGTTTCGTCGATGGGACAGAGGCTGAAGCTTAGATGCCAGTTCAGGACCTATCAGATTGGCAACTCTTTTTTGAACCTTGTCAAGGAGCGAGAGACTAGTAGCAGATGCACCAGCCCAAATGTGACAACAATACTCCATACATGGGCGAATGGTGGCCTTGTAGAGGTACAGGATACTTTCAGGTGTCAGTAGTTTTCTAGCACGGTAGAGAGAGCCTACCTTTTTCGCAGCGGCTCTGGCAATGTTTTCAATATAATTGTTCCAACTCATGTTTCCTGTGAACGTTAAGCCAAGCAGTTTGTTATAATGATGCAGAAAAGGAACTTGTAATTTTGACGTGCAGCGGTTTTTCAGTGAAGAAAAAGTAAGTAAAACGTTGCGTATAAAAAGGAAACATTCGAAAGAAACAGGGCAAAAAAGAGTAACATTGTCGACGAAAAGATGCTAGGCTGAAGGAATAAATCAAGCTTTGTCTCTTACAATGTGATTTTATTATTTGTACTGAGCCATGTAGCAGTATTACTTTCTGAGTTTTTATGAGTACTTATTAATTTATCTCGGTTGAATCAGTTCTAGATTTAAAATACAATGGACGCTTTCATGTCAATAAGCTCATATTTGATGCATGTTATTGATTATTCACCACCCTCCCAAATCCTATTTTTTTGGGGCTATCCCGAAAAATGTCAGTTTTGTCAAAATATATATATTCATTAAATATATTTCTCATTCCGTAGAATTTTCACGGGTCTTGATAATAATAATAATAATAATAATAATAATAATAATAATAATAATAATAGCAGCAGCAGCAGCAGCAACAACAACAACAACAATAACAACAACAACAGCCGCAACAGCAGCAGCAACAACAACAACAACAACAACAACTACTACTACTACTATTATTATTATTATTATTATTATTATTATTATTATTGTTGTTATTATTATTATTATTCTGATGTACATGGACGATCTGAAACTCTTCGCAAGGACCAAAAATGAACTAGAGACATTAATAAATACCACCAGGATATCCAAATAAAGTTTGGTATGAAAAAGTGCGCACTACTAGTTATAAGAAAGGGAAAACTAGAGACGACAGAAGGCATGGAACTACACTACCAAACGGAGATGAGGGAACTAGGGGAACAAGACGCCTATAAATACCTAGGAGTACTGGAAGCAGACACCATCAAAGCAAAAAAAAAAAAAAAAAAATGAAATAGAGAATTGGAAAAACAAGAAAACTTCTCGAAACCAAATTATATTGCAGAAACCTAATAAAAGGTATAAATACATGGGCAATATCACAAGTAAGATACTTTGAACTGTTCATAGGGTGGACTAAAGAAGACCTGAGACAACTCGATCAGAAGACCAGGAAACTCATGACCATGCACAACGCACTACATTCGAAGGACGATGTTTACCGACTCTACGTAAAAAGGAAAGACGGCGGGAGGGGACTGGTTAAAATAGAAGACTGTATGAATGACAGCAAAAAAGAACTAGTAAAATACTTAACAGAAGACACTGAAAGAATAATCATAGCAGCGAGAGACACGGAAAAAATTAATAAAACAGAAAACAGAGAGACAAAGTATAAGACAAGAATAGGAAAGTGGGAAGAGAAATAACTACACGGAAGATTCATAAGGATGACAAAAGATGAAAATAACGAAAACACTTGGATATTGATGTGAAAAGGACACATGAGCTGAGAAACTAGATCCCTAGCACAAGACAACTCGGTAAGAATCAACCACATTAAAGCAAAGATCGATAAAACACAAGAAAACAGCAAATGCAGACTATGTGGACAAAGAGATGAGACGATAAACCATATAATAAGTGAATGCAGCAAACTGGCCCAAAAGGAATAGAAGAACAGACAAGACCAAGTTGGAAGGGTAGTAAACTGGGAATAATGCAAACAACTGCATCTCGAACGCACAGACAAGTGGTACAATCATAAGCCGGCAACAGTACTTGAAAACGAGAATCACAAAGTCCCATGAGACATGGACATACAAACTGATAAACCTATCCAAGCAAGAAGACCAGATGTTGTAATAATTAACAAGAAAGAAAAATCCTGTCGAATCGTAGACTTTACTTTTCCAGCTGACCACAGGTTGAATATCAAAGAAAAGGATAAACGGATCAAATACACAGAGCTAGCCAGAGAGCTGAAAGGGATATGGAAGATGAAGAAAATCAAAATAATACCTATAATAGTAGGAGCACTAGGAACAATCCCGAAAATCTTAAAAAAAAAGAATGGTAGAAATTGGAATCAAAGGAATGTCTGGAAACTACAACGAACAACAATCATGAAAACAGCTGAAATATTAAGAAAAACTTTTGAATGTGGAAACTAACACACAGGAGCAACAAGTGCGGGTCAGACAAACTGCTGCAAAGGCAAAACATGAAACACTACATGGAACCAAGAACACTGAAACCGCATATCTATAAGTTCTCTAACCCAATCCTACCCCCATTGCAACATCACTGGCCCCACAAAGAGCGAAACCAAAGAACCAAGTACAGTTAAGATGGAAGGAAACACCGATGAACTGACCAGACCTCAGCCGAATAAGTGTGAATATTGCCACTCAAATACCAGCAAAGACCAATAGCCGCTGCCACCGAGAAATCGATGGCAAGCAGCTGTTGCGATAATGCAAATTTATTTGCAAATCTTATCGAAAGAGGTGGTAACTACTGGAAACCTGGGAAGACTTGTTGTCATTCATCTTCCAGGGAACACCACAGGCTGTTTTCAGGGAAAGATCTGAAGACCTGTGTGAAAGCTCCTTGTGAGCTGCTGCTGCTGCTGCAGCTGCTGCTGCTGCTGATAATAATAATAATAATAATAATAATAATAATAATAATAATAATAATAACATTAATAATACCGCGATACTATAAACGATGGTCATTATTCTGCAATTTGTATAGCGGAAACTTTTCATTTAACTCAACGTATGTCTAGAAATCACTTATAAATGTGGTTCAAGGGCTTGTGTGCTTACTGAGGATCACCTTTCACACTAATGGTTGGGTCATAGTAGTTTATGTTGTAGACATAACGGAATAAAATAATAATATAAGACAACAAACAAAAATATACGACGGAAAGAAAGAAAGATAAAAACAAACACGATACAAAAATAGAAAGAAAGAAAAAATATAATAAAAATCCGAAAGGCATAAACAACAATCTTCCATATTGAAAAATAACTGAATACAGGAAATGGTGGAGCAATACGAAGGGGGGAAAAAAGGAACGAAATAAAGAAAAAGAACAGACAAAAAATATTGAATGGATGAGTGAAAAAAATAAGAAAAGGAAACAACAGAACGACGGCAGCAAAATAATTACAAACAAAAATATATTCAAGTAAATAATGGATAACATTGATCAAAGGGAAAGAAGAAAGAAGACAAAATAAAGAATTAAAAATAAAAAAGAGAAGAAAAAGAAAGAAAAAACTAGAATGAGAAAAATCGAAAAACGATAAAAAAAAAAAATTGAAAAAAATCCCTTTTACTTTACCAATGGCAGAGTAAGACATATTGTCGGTTTTTAATAGTGGGAGGATTTAGCCCTCCTAAAACAAGCATGCTAAATTGGAATAAAAATGAAAATTTCCTCATGCTAGGACAGGGATCGGCAACACATTCGATCTTGTGTTATAATTACGGGTTGTAGGTCGGAGGAAGATCATTAATATAAAAATAAGAGTCACAGAGCCATTGGTAATCAGTAGGGATATGACAACAGCATATTCTTTTCATTGTTTTGACTCTCGAGTATATATCCAACACAGTTAAACACAGTTAATCAACCGAGAACCACATCACTCTATATAAAAGCATATAAGATATCAACGAATACACACTCGAGATTCAAAACAATGAAAAGAATATGCTGTTGTACTAGCTCTAGTAATCAGTCTCGCGGGCCGGTCAAAATGCCTCCGCAGGCCGAAATCGGCATGCAGCATGTAGGTTGCCGATTCTTGGTTTAGGAGGATCCCTCATTTGCTTTTTGTGAAAGTTTGGCAAAAGGGGACTATAGACTAGAGCTCAGATGAACATTTGTCATGAAAATAACGATCGACCAGATACAGGCTCCCAATGTCTCTTCTGTGAGAAAGAGACTGCAGGGAAGAATAAAGGGCATCGCCTACTAGATTTCGAAGCCGGTTTTAGAACTCTATCGCTAGATAGGGCACGCCATGCAGCTCCTGCCCAGATGTCCATTTTAGGACGTACTTGACTCTTATACAGGTAAAGAATTGCATCGGCATTAAGATATCTTCTGGACTGGTAGAATGATCCAACCATTTTTCCAGCAATCTTGGCAACATATTTAATGTATGCGTTCCATTTCAGATCAAGAGTGAATATCAGTCCCGGAAGCTTGTCAAGACATGGTGCTCCCTCAAAACAAGGGCCATTTATTTCAATTGAAACGTGATGGGAGTCAGAGCGATAATGATGAAAAGAGAGAAGCTTGTTTTTTAGATGCATTAAAATTAACCAACCACCTTTTCCCCATAATGTCAGGTAAACAAAGGTAGTAATGTCTCTTAGACTGAGCCAAATTTTAAAATCAAGCAAATATAAGACTATGAAGGAAAATTTATGAAGAGAGCCAGAAAAACAGCCACGAAAATAAATAAATAAATAAATAAATAAATAAATAAATAAAACGATAAGAAAAATTAAAATATGAAAGAAAGATATCAGTAAACTACAATAAGAAAAAAAAAAGATTTAAGAAAAAATCAGTAGGAAAAAATAACACAATATATAAACAGAAAAAAGAAAGTTGGAAAAAATTCTTTGAACGACTGGGAACATTATATAACAGAGGAATGTATATAAAAACGAAATAAAACAAAATGGCGACCAAAAGAAGATGAAACGAAAGAAAAAATATATTCAAGTAAATAATGGATAACATTAATCAAAAGGAAAGATTTAATGAGATTTAATATCAAAGAAAAATATACGATGAGAGACCTGTTACAAAAAAAAATGGACTGAATAAAGATAGCCTTGCTGATAGGGATGGGACATCGGGGAGGAAGCGGAGAGTCTAACGCGCCGAAATAACATGAAAGGCTCGCATCACAAAAACGTCGACGGTGATTTGGAAGAAAGAGACAAAAACTGGAGATGTTATTACGAACGCATAAAATTTTTAAAAGTCTGCTTTGTCCGCCATGTTTTTTTTTGTTTGTAATTATTTTGCTGCCATATTCATCTCTCCCTTCTTGTTTTCCTTTTTTTTATTTTTCATTCAACGTCTGTACATTTCTTTAATGTTTTGTTTATTAAACTCGTTTATTTATTTACTTCGTCCTCCAATTTAGTTTGACGCTTTCGTTTTTCTCTTTTGGCGATCTTCGATCATCGTGACGACAGCGGAATAGAAAGGAGCCCCAGAAAAATAATCTCTTTTTGTCTTTTTCTCTGCGCTTTCTCTTCCTCCTCCCTCTCTCTCTCTCTCTCTCTCTCTCTCTCTCTCTCTCTCTCTATATATATATATATATATATATATATATATATAATGTGTGTGTGCGTATATATATATATATATATTTGTGTGTGTGTGTATATATATCTAACATATAAACGGCTACATGTCTGTCTGTCTGTCTGTCTGTCTGTCCGCCTGTGTATCTGTCCCCATATTTTCAAACTTTAGCTCCCGTTAAACTAAAAGTCGCAGGGCAGCGCTAGGGGGCTCAAATAATTAGATTTTTTACGGACCGTTCTTTTATAGATTTTTAACCGGTTAAAATTGTTCTTAAGGGGTAAAAATGGATCAAAATTGAAAAAATCGTAAAACATTTCGTACATTCATCTTACTTTATTTGTGATTCTTAATTTTTAAAACCCCATATGCGTATAACGTCGGTACAGCGGTAACGTCACTAGCTTCGAATACAACAAATTCGATTTCGATTCTATCTGATAGCACCTAAATACTTTTTTTTTTACTTTTGAAATCACGACACTATAATAATATATACGAAATCTGGACAAATTAAAATATCATATTTAAGCGTATTTTACGCCTGGGCAACACCAGGAAAACCGGAAATAACCGGGCAAAGCTACCCCCCCGGTAATATATATATCAAGGGGTCAAAGTTATATATATATGTCAAGGGGTCAAAGTTCAATGATTTGATCTTTGAAAACTCTATCAAACTCTTCCGCCAATGTTGGGTCTAAACACTTGAAATTGTACATGTAGATTACTTACACATGGAACAAACTTGGCAATTTGATTTGAGCCAAAAAATAAATTTTAAGGGGTCAAAATTTGGGTCAAAGTTAAAAATAATTGACCTCTGCGATCTCTACCAAATTACTCAGTCAATTTCTGATCTAAACATTTGAAATTTTGCATAAAGTGTAAGGTAAGCTTTTTAATCGGGTTGGGTCGAAAATTTGAGCTGCCAAGAGGCCAAAGTTCAAAAGATTTGACCTTTGCGGTGTCTAGCAAACTACTCAGCCAATTTTGTGTCTTAACGTTTGAAATTTGTACATAACAGCTATTCAGACATGCGGCAAGCATTTTAATCAATTTTGAAGCGAACATTTGGCTTCCAAAAGGTCAAAGTAGAAAGAGTTGACCTTTGCAGAATCTACCAAATTCCTCCGACAATCTTGGGTCTAAACTCTTGAAATTTTAAATGTAGATAACTTGGACATGGGTAAAACTTTGTATTTTGATTTGAGACCAAAATAATAAATGTTAAGGGGTCAAAATTTGGGTCAAATTTTTAAAAATTGACCTCTGCGGTCTCTATGAAATTACTCAGACAAAATTTGGTCTAAACATTTTAAATCTTACATAAAGTGTATTCACACGTAGGGCAAGTTATGGACAGTACATAGGGCCCGACCAAAACCAGGCGTAACTGCTAGTATTTATATATAAGTGAAATTGTCTGTGTGTGTGCATTTCCCTACCAAACTACTCTGCCAATTTTAGGTTTACAGACTTGAGATTTGACATAAAGGGTATTGAGATTTGGGGAAATCTTTTTAATCGATTTTCGGCCAGAAATTTAGGTGTCATGGCGTAAAAGTTCAACGATTTGACTTTTGAGAAGTCTATCAAACTCCTCCGCCAATTTTGGGTCAAAACACTTAGAATTTTAGATGCGGGTTTCTTGTACATGGATCAAACTTCTTAATTTGAGCCCAAAACAATAAATGTTTAGGGGCCAAAATTGGAGTCAAACTTTTAAAAAGGTTTGACCTCTGCGGTCTCTACCAAATTACACAGCCAATTTTTTGCTTAAACATTTGAAATTTTACATAAAGTGTATTCAGACATTGGGCAAGCTTTTTTTAAATCGGTATTTGGCCGACAATTTGGTTGCCAAGGTGTCAAAGTTCAAAAGATTTGACCTTTGCGGTCTCTACCAACCGATTTAGCCAATTTTGGATCTAAACATTTGAAATTTTACATAAAGGGCATTCAGACATGCAACAAGCTTTTAAATCAGTTTTTGGGTGGATATTTGCCTGGCAAGAGGTACAAGTTTACAGAGTTAACCTTTGCAGACTGTACCAAACTCCTCCGCCAATTTTGGGTCAGAACACTTGACATTTTTGCTAGTAAGATGAAACATGTTCTCTGTTTCAATGTATCGTTTTGCCAATAACGACCAAACGTTCAATGTTTTAGCTGACTCAGGCGTCACCGTTAATATGTTGTCTGAAGCAGATTTCAAGTGCTTAACATACACAACCTATCACTAAACCACAAAACTGTAATGCTTGGATTTGTCATGAAAGAAACAACTCCAGTTCTAGGTCAGTTTAGCGCTCTTCTATAGTTTATGGGTATCTCTTGCCAAGTTGATATAAACGTGACAAAAAGCCTAGACAAAATTATCATTGGCTGGGAAATGTAAAAAGCTGAAACTACTGTCAGTAAACAAACTCTCGGTTAAGTACAACTCTACTACACACACCCCACTCTCCACTGTTATGCTTCAGGAGGACTATGAAGACCTGCTCAATGGCCTAAGTAAACCCTAAGGAAAAAATGTCCACTTACACATAGTTGCGGTCCCTGAGAACATTTTTTCTCGGGAAATTTACCAAACACGATAACGGGTGTTTTTTTTCTTCTTCTCTTTCCTTAATCAGCATTGATTCTGCTATCCCAATGCGGTAGAACCGATATTTAGCAGTCACAGTTACTAATCCTTATTAATCTCTATTAATCACGAACTATGCATCGAACATATACCATAATACTTAGTTCGCTGCGTTTTATCAGAGCAAAGGTCTATAGAAAATTTCAGCCAGATCCACTTAGTATATTCATAGATTAAGTAGAATGGACAGACGAACAGACAGACAGACAGACACAGAGACAGACTAAAAGAAATATAATATAGATTAATACCTAATGTTGTAAAAGTATGCGCAAGTCTATTGTGTTCAAATATCAACACAATATGCAGAATTGCTTATAAAATGCCTTTTATAGTTTTCAAAGAAAAAAATGAAATGTAATAAATCTTCAGACGTGCCTCTCCACTATATATCGCTACTCTATGGCTGACTGGGGTAGCTTCCGTACATTCATATCTGATCTACCTCTGCATTCCATGTTTAAAAAGGATGTGTCCTCCATAGTACCAGACCTGACCGAATGATTAATTGTAGACATAGACCGATTCATACCATCCAAAAAATTCCAACAAAAACCTAACAGCCATCCATGGTTCTCCCCTGAATGTGCTGCTACCATCGCGCACAGAAATCACTTTTTCCATAGCTACCAACGTAATAGATCTACTGAGAATAAATCTGCTTTTAGGACTGCCAGCAACCACTGTAAAAGAGTAATAAAAAATGCAAAAGAGCTATATGCTCAGTCCGTTAAATCCAAAGTAGCTGAGCAGCGGCTTGATTCCCACCAGATTTGGCAAATAGCAAACAGGATCCTGAACAGAAGTGTGCGTTCTATCCCAACCATCATAATGGACCTGAGGTAATCTCGTCAGCATCAGACAAGGCCAGACTATTTGCCAAGAACTTTGCAGCTAATTCTACCCTAAGCGACGAAGGCCATCAACTCCCCGTATTTCCTCCTGCAACATACAAATATCTGTGCATGAGGCGCCAAGCTAATCAAGAACCTTGATTCTAGTAAAGCAATTGGCCCTGACGGCATTTCAGTTATAGTGCTGAAAAAGCTCCAACCAGAACTTGCCCCATACTTTCAAAACTGTTTAAGCGTTGCCTTAAGGAGAAGTGCTTTCTAACACCCTGGACAACCTCATCAGTATGCCCTGTATTCAGAAATTCAGGCGAAAAGTCATCTTCCTCTCAGTACCCCCACACTGTAGAGATCCCTAGATGTAAAAGATCTTTTTACTCCTATAGTTTCTCCCCCAGAACCGCTAGACTCTGGAATTCCATTCCAGGTCCCTGCCTCCCCAACAGTACTTACGTGCAGAAGTTCAAGTGTAACGTGAACCGACATCTTGCTGCCCAAATCCCTACATAGTACCCCAGTAGTTGTTGCCCCTGATAGTAGCCCCCTACACCAAAGTGGCAATTTGCCTTGTTTGGGGTGAAAATGTAAAAAAAAAAAAAAAAGTACAGACCAATAAGTTTCCTGTGTGTCATGAGTAAGTTGTTGGAATCCATATTAAATAAAGAAGTAGTCAACCACCTCAGCAAAAACAACCTTCTTAGTGACAAGCAATATGGTTTCTGCTCCGCAAGATCTACAGCAGATGTGCTAACGGTTATATCGCATAGGATTAGTAAATCTCTTGACAAAGGCTTCCTTTCTAGGGCAATTGCTCTTGACATATCGAAGGGCTTCGATAAGGTATGGCGTAAGGGCCTACTTCACAAGATCTCCAGCTACGGTATCATTGGAAATGTTTTCTCAATTATTAAGTCATTTCTCTCCGATAGGTTCATAAGAGTAGTGGTTGATGGGCAGAAATCATAGGCCCACAGTATTAATACTGGAGTCCCTAAAAGGTCAATCCTGGGCCCAACTCTCTTCCTGATCTACATCAATGATCTCCCAAAACATATACTTAAATCATTCGTTGACATCTATGCCGATGACACGACCATCTATGACAACACATCAAAGGCCGTAAATGACAAAGTTCTCTCTGATTCTCTCTCCTCTGATCTTGAGCGCGTGGTAGAGTGGAGGAAAAGGTGGCTGGTCACTTTTAATGCATGCAAAACCAAGCTTCTATCTTTACATCATCAACGCTCTGATCCCCATCTGGCATCAATTGAAATGGATGGCTCTCGTCTTGGGGAGGCTCCATGTTTTGACAAACTTCTGGGTTTGACCTTTACTTTTGATCTGAAATAGAACACGTACGTCAGGTCTGTTGCTAAAGACGCTGGGAAAATGGCGGGATCCTTCTACTGCTCCAGAAGATATCTCACTACTGATGCAATTCTCTATCTATATAAAAGCCAAGTACGTCCAAGGATGGAGTACTGCTGCCACATCTGGACAGGAGCTGCTAAAAGCAGCCTATCCTGCCTTGACAGAGTACAAAATAGACTTCGTGGCTTAGTGGGGGATGCCCTTTTCTCTTCCCTGCAACCTCTCTCCCACAGAAGAGACGTTGCGAGCCTGTCTTTGTTTTATCGTTATTTCCATTGCAAGTGCTCGTCTGAGCTCCAATCTCTGGTCCCACCTCGCCAATCTTTCACGAAAAACACCAGTCTAGCTGAAACTACTGTCATTAATTTTCCCCACTCTTTATCTGTGCCTAAATCCAAACGTAGATTCCATGAGCAGAGAACTCTCTTCCGTTTGCCTGTTTCCCACCTGACTACAACTTGGATGTCTTCAAGTCCAACATAAACAAATTCCTGACAAACCGCTCTGTTAAGTAAGACACCTTATCAAATATCCAATACTAATGATTACTACGATACTATTTCATTGATTACTGTACACGCAATAACCCTTATCCCCGAGTGGCTTCCGGACCTTGATAAGTGGTGATCTCCATGTAAAAACAAAACAAGTTTTCTTTTGCTTCAGAAGAAAAAACATTTAATTTATAAGCATTGATTTACATTATAAATTTGCAAAAAAAAAAAAAAAAAAATCATAAGTATATTAGTTTCCTATGATATCATTGCAGCTTGAAAGATGTATCTTGTTGCTGATGCGCCGTTGAAATCTCTCAGTTTGAAATTTTATCGTTCTGGCATAGTGCCACAATATCATAGGCTACGATAGTTATATCCACGTTCGGATTCACTCATGAGCCAACACGTCGCAGATCAAAACTCGGATAGGTAAGTTGGTCTTCTGTTAGGGCTAATACAGTGTTATAGAAAATTTAGGCATATGATGTTCGACAATTCTGCGGTGAAATGACATACTTAATAATGAATGAAATTCTCGTTATATAAAGTCATTTTTTTCTTTATTCGATTTTATCAGTCAATTTGAGTGATAACGGCGACGACACTTATATCGGACGTCGGCAAACAGGCATGTGTCTCGTGAATACCCGTACAAACCTCTATTTTTCCTTCGTGCTTAAAAAAAAAAAAAATGAAGGAAACGAACAACATAACCCAGAGTGCATCATCCCTACAACTGTGTGATAGGTCAACACATGACGTTTTTACTCTTTAATGCTTTAGTCGACATCACTTTCTCCTGTAATTCATTATTTTGAGGCCCTGTCAGTGGGGCATTAGAATACGCCGACTGCCCCCTCTGCGGAGGGTAAAAGTCCCTCAATGGGGGTCCTGGATATGACCTTAAACTATATCCAGTGGTGAGGCCCCAGCGTGTGGGCTTTGGGGAGTGTGGAGCCACCCTTTAATTACCATTGCTCTCAGGTTCACTCTGACACGGAGTGGTAGTACCTGTTAGGGTCCCAACTATGGGTTGAATAGAAACCGACGTGAAAACAACAAATATATTCTATTAAAAAGATTTTTCTTCAAAATCTTTGGATTGGGCATTAAATAACCCGAAAAGGGTTGATATGCCGTAAAACAAAAACAACCAACCAAAATAATTATTTTGATTATTTCAAAACGAGGCTGACTCAATTTCTCCACAGGAAGGAAAGGTGAGAGAGATGACTGCCAGATCACCACTGCTATTAATGGAATATAAGGCGATTTTTTTCAAGGTTGAGAAAATCATGCTATTTCTGCTCATCTCAAGATTGGCTCGCAACCACTCAAATAACGGAACTCAGGACTTATACATCCACAGTTACACTATTGTTTATAATAAAACATAACATTTACTTGCTCTGACTCAGTTTGTGTAAATGGACCCTCACCAAGAAAAGGACAAAGTTGATTTTTAAAAATTTTTATCATAACATTCAACACTTAAAAGTTTTGCAAATTTTTCATTTAAAAAGAAGTTTCTTCAAAAAATCCAGCTCGATAACCGGAGCATAACACACGTGAATCTACCGAAACTAGACGCACATTCCTATTCTCTTCTACTCCGAGGCATTGCCTCCATCGTAACACCAAAATAAAGAAAAGAAAAAAATCTTACTATTAGCGAAATATCGGCCAAATAATAAAAAAAAAAAATGATTTTATCATTACAATCGAAACTTAAAGATTTTTCAAATTTTTCATTTAAATGTCTTCAAAAAGTGCTTGACCATATTCTCATAAGTATATATATATATATTATATATATAGGCATCCACATGTATATACGGTACTGTTTCACAACTCATCAGTGCGGTTAGACAGGCAACTGCCTCAAACCAGAATCGAAACCCGACCGCCCAAATGGCAGTCAAGGTTTCTCACCATTACGCTATACGGCTGCTGCTGTGTGGGTAATGAATTAACGATGTTTTGACATCGTCCACATGCCTTCCGCTCGATTTGTTTACACAAAGAGCGTCGCTTAACACGCTAATGGCAGTTTGTATATCATTTCCCAATCTGCTCAACCCAAGATACGGAGTATTATATATATATATATATATATATATATATATATATATATATATATATGAATACTACATTTAATCACTTAAATTAATGTACGAAGATATAATTTTATGCGTAAATATTCATTATTATTGACTTCAAAAGTGCTCACTACATAGGTAGAGCTAGGTAGTAAGTTATGAAAATATATATGGCAATTAAGTCTGGCGAATGAAACGCGGAATATTCTGTGTAGCTTAATTGCCATATATATATTCATAACGTACTATATGTGTGTGTGTGTGTGTGTGTGTTAGAAAACCATATGTTAGCAATTACCAGTTGTGATTATTGACGTTAAACTCTTTACCCACTGAACTAACGAACCCGCCACTGTAAACGGAATTAATATTACGTTTAGGAATTAATCCATTAATTTGAATTTTATAATACTGATGAACTAGAAGATTGAATTATTTCTTGGAAGAATCATGTGTTACCCTAAGTATAGGTTGCCATTTTGTTCACCAGAGTTGTTTTTATTAAGGAAGCTGATATAAATATAATAGGTTATCCGCACCTTTAACACACACACACACACACACACACACACACACACACACACACACACACACACACATATATATTTATACGTTATTGTCCATAGTGATAAATGATATACTCAACCCAATGAACTAATTGATTGATCGAACGATTGGTCTGACAGCAGCTACCCGGAAAAACAGACCTGTTCATTCTTCGACGAGGCGTCTGAATGTTAAGCATAGAAAAGCCAAAGTCCAAATTCGGTCAGGGATAATTTTCAGTTGAAGATTGATTGCTTCGTGGTTCCGAATAAGACAAGAAGGAGATGATGCATCAACAAGTATTCAGGCGGTTGCCATCTTAATGCGTTAACTAACGAGTTTTGGGTGGACATTTGATCGATAGATTTATTGACGTATTTCATGCCATAAAGCTGCAAGGTTTTTCCATATTAATCTGTATGTTTTAAATTTTCTTGGTCTATCTATCTATCTATCTATCTATCTATCTATCTATATATATATATATATATATCTATAATATAAAGCTGAATGTGTGTGTGTGTGTGTGTGTGTGTGTGTGTGTGTGTGTGTGTGTGTGGTCACGAATAGGCTCCTATATGGTTGACTATTTTAAAAAACTGATTACATATAATGATAGAAGATGTATCGAGACACAGGAATGTGTACGTTTGATCTGGCAGAACGGCGGTTCATTAAAATTGTGTGGTCTGCATACGCTCCTGGTCCACATTATGGAAATAAAAAAGTTAAAAAGTAAAAAAAAACAACGTTTACAAGTGTTTTTGATATAGATGTACATAAGAATACTTTGATAAATATGTTTTAATTAAATAGGGATGGTATAATAAAATTGTAGGGTCTGCGTTCGCGCCTGGCCTCCATAGAATGGATATAGGCACAAACTTTAATAAAGACTTGTCATATCTATCTGCGTAAGTATACTTTGATAATTATGTTTCAGTTTGAAGAAATATGGTATAATAAAATTATGGGGCGTTCGTTCGTACGTGACCTCCATAGAATTGAAATATGTCACAAAGTTTAACAAAGTTTTTTAAATATAAATCCACAGAATATTGTGATAAGGGTTTCAGTTTGAACAGGTATGGTATAATAAATTATGGGGTTTATCTATTTTATTTTTACTTTCATCATATTTTGCTTTGGTTTTGATACCCCCAAATTGAACCCAAATTTACAACCCTTCCTTTTCATAATCTATCATACTTTCATAAATCAGAGTCCATTTTCTGTAAGCTGCTTTTTAACCCAGTCAACGACGGGTACTTTTGCTAGTATATATATATATATATATATATATATATATATATATATATATATATATATATATATATATATATAGTAGAAAACTGGTTAGATTGTTGTCATCAGGAAGACGTCAGTTCGTACTACAATGTTTTCATTAATAAGCAATCAATAAACCAAATAAAAGTCTTTATACGTGCACGAAGCTTTTATACGTGCTAATCGTTTTTATTCTCATCACCGTCACTGTATTTCGTCGTTGTCGTTTCATGAGTGGTCGTTTCATCTAGTTATTTCCAATCGCCTCGTCTGTTTATCTAAAGCTTCCCATGCACGAAAAGCACAAATGTGAAGTTCGCAGAGTTTTTTTCAAGGTTTTATGTGATATAATTGACTTATGGAAAAATACAGAGAGAGAAATGTGTGACGCAGAAGGACAGAAACATTGAGATTATTCAATGAGATTATCAGGGTTTCACATAATTTCCGTGTCCCGTTCGCACGGCATCCAAAAGAAAGACTAATCTGAATATCCTAGTTTGCTCTCACTCCCCCACCCCCAAAAAACATAACATTATTAGTCATGAGTGATCGTTCGACTTTGTTTTGTCTACCGTGTTACGTTGTCCCTGCCTTGTCCTTACGTATACCGAGGCTGGGTACAATTCTGTTTGCAGATTCATGTCATTTTAACACGTGACTCTTGGCAAAATTTGCACTAGCTATACTCCATATTGTTAACTATCAGGTCTTCTCCACCTCCTTTTCCGCCCTCTCTCTCTCGCTCTGTCTGTCTGTCTGTCTGTCTGTCTGTCTGTCTCTCTCTCTCTCTCTCTCTCTCTCTCTCTCTCTATATATATATATATATATATATATATATATATATATATATATATACACGGCATAATCGTGTTGACATACTGGTTCTCGTCAGATCACCGAAGTTAAGCAACATCGAGCCTGATTAGTACCAGATGGGTGACCATTTGAGAAATTCTAGGCGCTGTATGAGCTCTCCGCTTACCCCGGCATTTGTTTCTAATCGTTTTGTACACACTTCACTGACCACTTATATTAAATAATGTCGATTAAGGTGAGGTGTGGTTTGAGATTGCGCACCCCCTACCACAAAAATTTCACGCGCAGGCACCATTCCGTGTATATCCATAGTCTGTCAAAGACTGAAGGAGACCCCCTCCTATATATATATATATATATATATATATATATATATATATATATATATATATATAGAGAGAGAGAGAGAGAGAGAGAGAGAGATGCAAATATATATAATGTAAATATGATATAATATTATATAAAATAATATATATGTAATGTCATATAATATAATTTATATATATAATATAATATATATATAATATAATTTCATATATATAATACAATATATCTATGCGTCTATGAATTTTTTTGTGTATTGATATTCATATTAAAACACTTTTTTCTATTTATTTGAAAAGAAAATGCAACTTTATTATATATGGGTTGTTAAATTGCATTCATCTTCAAAAGATCTAGCTAATTTTCATATTCTTTTAAACATTCATTTTAATTAATTCTCTTTTAGTTTTCTCGGCTTTCTTTAGTTAACTATTACGTCATCTTTAGTTTACTATTACGTGTAATTATATTCATGCAGATATTCTACATACTATATACTTTCGTGATATGTGCGTACAAAGATTATAGTAACGACAAACCAATTTATATATATATATTTATGTATGCGTAGATATATTTGTTTAAAAGAATTGCCTACCAAACTCCTCTGTCATTTTTCAGCTTGCTGACATGAAACTTAATATATAGGGTATTTAATATTTGGATTTTATCTGGGACAAATCGGTGCACAAGTATGAAAATTAAAGAAATGGAATATGCTAGGTGAAGGTCGACGACGGCATTACGTATATGCACGCGTAACGTTATAACTATTGGTTCATGTTTTAAGTTTTTTTTGCCTTACAGCAAAGATGTCTTCATAGCTCAGACATTAACGTCAAAGGAAAAAGTAAATCTCAAGCTAAACATTTTGGTTTCGATTCTCGGTAGTGGCGCACGTGTCATTAAAAAAAAAACTTTTAAAATCATTACTATATATCGGGTCCAATATAATATAATAATAAATACAATATTAATCAAAATATCATATTTGAGCGTATTTTACGACCGAGCAATGCCAGACGGCCTGCTAGTATATAATATAATAATAATAATATATATATGTATAAGAAGTGTTGTAGGTAATATATATATATATATATATATATATATATATATATATATTACCGATATATGTATATATATATATATATATATATATATATATATATATATATTACCGATATATGTATATATATATATATATATATATATATATATTACCGATATATATATATATATATATATATATATATATATATATATATATATATATATATATATATATATATATATATATATGATTGTTGAGCTGGATTAAATCCGACAATATGAAAGAAAATGGAGGTAGAAGGCCCTGGATACTCAACGTTTCGCCCGATTTATGCGGGCTTCTTCAAGAGGGATGGTCATTGACGAGAGAGTCGGAGGATTGGCGCTATATATAATGATGGGGGAGAGCAACGTGTTTCCTTATGTAAATTAGATATCATATATACATATATATATATATATTGCCGATATATATATATATATATATATATATATATATATATTACCGATATATGTATGTACATATATATTGACTGAAACTCTTCTTTCATGCTTATGTAATTTTTAGTGTAAATGATAATTAACTCTGGTTCGGTTAGAAAATTCGAACCTTATCAAGTCAATTTAAACTCTGTAGTCTGATCTTCAGTGAAGAGGCCATAATGAATTTGCACAGAAAAGAAGGTTGACATACAAGCTCAGAAGGAAATATAATAACAGTATTCTAAAACAAGCAATGGAATTGTGCATTACGCTTAGATTGACAGCTTATTATAATTCCCTAAAAAAAGCTTGGCCCTTGTTTGAAAGAATGCTAAACAATATGTTATATATATATATATATATATATATATATATATATATATATATATATATATATATATATATATATATATATTACTTTTGTATACAGACACACCTGTCTCATGTTTACGCAATCGTCGGTTTGCATTATACAAATATATATATATATATATATATATATATATATATATATATATATATATATATATATATATATATATATATATATAAATGTCCGAAACAGCTAAATGGTAGGGAGCGGAGGATCCCCGTTTTTATATTTAACATTTTTAAATTCAGGTTTTCTTTTTTATTTTATCCTTATATGGTTGAATTCTCTTTTATAATTGTAGGCTTTTTAGAAGTCGGCTTATGTAAGTGCTAAGCCTATTTCTTTTTAACAAAATTAGTTAATGTTTTTTTTTATTCATCGTTATTTTATTAAATTCTATTTTGCAAATGTAAAATTTTTAGACGTCGAATTATATAAGTGCTAAGCCTATTTCTTTTTAACAAAATTAGTTAATGTTTTTTTCTATTCATCGTTATTTTATTAAATTCTATTTTGCAAATGTAAAATTTTTAGACGTCGAATTATATAAGTGCTAAGTCAACGATAGGTTGAATTTTGTTTTTTTCCGGGTATTTAAACTACATTCTTTATTTTTATTTGTACATTTTTTTACTCGTAGCTTCTGTAGACTATATATATATATATATATATATATATATATATATATATATATAACTACTTCATTTACTCACATAAAATTAATATACGAAAGTGTAGATTTATGCGTAAACTTTAAGTATTTACTTCAAAAGTGCTCAATACGTAGGTAGAGCTAGTTAGTAATTCATAAAATATATATGGCGATTAAGCTACACTGAATATTCTGCGTTTCATCCACTTTAGGATTCGTCAGGCTTAAGCCTGACGAATCCTATAGTGGATGAAACGCAGAATATTCAGTGTAGCTTAATCGCCATATATATTTTATATATATATATATATATATATATATATATATATATATATATATATATATATATATATATACAGGGTGGCCGAAAAGTCCCAGGACACTGGCCGAAAAGATGTTCGAAGTGCTTTCACAGAAAGATTTGAAAAGCCCGCGCCATCAAGAAGTAATCTGTATCTGTGGGAGAAGAAAGTTTTTGAAACAGGTAGAGTTCTGGATCAGGCAAGAAGTGGCAGGCCTGAAACACGAAAGGAAACGTGTGCTGGTGTTCAAGAATCACTGCAACAGTCTCCCAAGAAATCCACCAGAAAACGTTCTGCTGAACTTGGAATACCAAGGGCTATCATGATGGATCATATGAAAAAGGACTTGGATGTCAAAGCTTATAAGCCTGGGACTTTTCGGCCACCCTGTATATATATATATATATATATATATATATATATATATATATATATATATATATATATATACAACAGTGTTTCATGGTAAACAACTGATGATTCCTTGAAAAATAAATTATTGGTACTATAGTGAATTCGAGAGCGAGTTGATGCAGTGATTGCAGGTGATTAAATAACTTACTGACTAGATGATAAAAATATTTTTGTGTATAGTTTTAAAGGTTAAAAACTTCAAAGACTATATATACATATGTGTGTGGTGTGAGTGTTTATGTATGTATGTATGTATATTGTGCAGTAGGCGGATCAGTTGTATATCTGCACTGATGATCATTTAAACTGCGAATGAATTTGAATAAAAGCAGACATCAGTATGTAGATAAAATACTATTTAATTATTAATTCATCTTTATACAAGTGTCATTAATAATGACTGATACTTTGTTTTAGTATAATGATGATGCTGATGATGCTCATCCATTGATGTCGATGAAGACCACAAACATTACTGGTTTGTACGTAATTGGGTTTGGTGGGTTCGCAGATGACTTGTCAGGTGAACGCGGACATGAAAGTATCGGCAACAGGTGGAGCACTCATGGTCAGTAGCTGTCGTTAAGGTTCTTGCCGCTCTTGGCTTGCGGAGTATGCGCTTCCTCCTCTTCTCATCCAAACGGGTTGCCTCTATATCCTTGGAGCCGCGCTTGATCGGACCACGCTTCTCACGTCTATTCTTTGCCAACATTTCCCACGATTCGGAACGTATGACTTTGAGGCATATTTTTAGATTGTCTTTAAAGAGTTTCCTCTGGTTGCTTGCACGCCTTTTTCCACTCGAAAGCTCACCATAAAGGAACTGCTGTGGAAATCGGTTCTGACATACACGGAACATGTCCAGCCCAACAAACCTGGGAATTCTGAAGTAATGTTCAATTTAGGTGAAATAAGTATATCGCCATGGCACTAATTCAGAAGTAGCTTCCATTTTTCGTTGAAAAATCTAGATGTAATTAACAGGACTGGTTTATTAAAAAGAAAACAGTATTTACATGTCTAATATGCACAAGTGATCGGCTGGCAGGTAATGTTACAAGACCTAGCCTCGTAGGTTTGAACCGGAAGTTAAGTACCCTCCGCTTCCAAACTAAACGTAAAGTACAACTAAAGGTAATTAGATCAAAAAAAAAAAAAAAAAAGAAAAAAAAAAGAAAAAATGTAAAACTCAAGGTAAGTTTTCAGGTAAGTTCCTACCGGTTGAACCGGTTCAAAATAAATAGATCTATCATTATCGATATTGATGGATTAAAGAAAAAGGTACTTGTACAGTTTAATGAAGACATTAAAAAATGAAAATATCAAAAAAAGTTTAACTTGTACGTATCCGTTATGGAACGAAGTCCTCCGAAAAAAAATCACTTAATTTCATCAAGTAGTTTTTTTTTTTACAGCGAAAAAACAATTTGTTATGATACCGAACAAAATATTCGATTTTTAGGAAGAAAAGCTAGTATTAAAGATGAGGAGGGAGTGTCGGCGCTTTAACTGGAGTTATCTCTCTGTGGCGTTTCTAAAATTCAAACAAAAATTAAAAAACAATTCCAAGAAGTCTGCGTTCAACGTGCTGTCATAAAAACGTGTTTTTCCGCTGTAAAAAAAAATACAAAAAAAAAAACAAAAAAAAACAAAACTACTCGATCAAATTAAGTGAAATTTTTTTTTCGGAGATCGTCAGTTCAAAACGGATGCGTACAATATAACATTTTTTCGATATTTTCATTTCTTAATGTCTTGATTAAACTGTACAAGTACCAAAAAATAATCACACTATTTCCCGAGGATGAAATAATATTTGGTTATTC
>NC_136491.1:49072990-49075490 GCF_053919585.1 Euprymna scolopes
CGTTTTCTTCAAATAAGAAATCGCAGGCTGTCATCTCTGTTTGGAGACTATACAAAATAAAACGCGGTTGGCTCTGTTTAGCTTGATTGCCATAAATATATTTTCATGCTTTACGACAACGCTCTAATCACGTAGTGAGCACTGTTGAATTACGTTATTAGAATATCTACACAATATATTATACCAATGTATTTTACATGATAATAAATTATATATACATACATATATACATACTATTGTTCTCATCTGGAGTGTCAGTTTCACAGCGTTTCCGTCGATGTAATCTCCGATCTTCTTCAGGTTTATCTTGTCGGACTCGGAAATATTTCTGTCGAACTTGAGAATCTGTATGTGATTTCAAATGGATACTGTATTTAATTAACGGGGTGGCATGCTTTCGTTTCGTCAGCCATGTCAGGAAAGAGGCCTTAAGTAATTCGCAATTGTATTTTTCGGTCTTCCACACTAAGGACTGAACCATCAACCCTCCGAATAATATCATATTACGATTGAATTTTTCATGTACGCTAACTATTGTGGCAAGATCCTTGTGGACCATTCTAGGACGAACGTTAGAAGCCTTAAACCTACTTTATATCTAGAAGTAAATATCACTATTTATTACTACATATTATTGCTATATATATATATATATATATATATATATATATATATATATATATATATATATATATATATAAGTGAAAGTGTCTGTCTGTCTGTCTGTCTGTGTACATTTCCCTACAAAATATCTCTGTCAATTTTCAGTCTACAGACTCGAAATTTGATATACAGGGTATGGAGATTTGGGAAAATCTTTGTAATCGGTTTTCGGCCATGAACTTGGCTATAAAGGGGTCAAAATTCAACGATTGGACCCTTGAAACTCTACCAAACTCCTCTGCCAATTTTACGCATAAGCAATTAAAATTTTAGATATAGGTTACTTGGACATGGATCTAACTTGAGCCCAAAACAATAAATGTCAAGGGGTCATAATAGGGGTCAAAGTTAAAAAAACTGATCACTGTGGTCTCTTAAATTAATCAGACAGTTTCCGGTCTAAACATTTGAAATTTTACATAAAGGGTATTCAGAGATAGGGCAAGCTTTTTAATCGTTTTGGATCGGAAATTTGAGCCACCAATATATAAATGTATGTATGTATGCATGTCTGCCTAAAATTTTCGATAGAGGCGACAGATTTTCACAAGATCAGTATCGGTTTGAAGCGCGACCTTTTAGACGACAAATAGCGAAAAACTTGGCTAAAAACATTAATTTCTTCATCTTAAACTGGGCACTTTTCTGTCGCATTTTTCATCGATATTGTCGAAAGTCATCCTCTCTTTTCGATTGTCTAGCCTTAATTAAAACTTACGTCACTTCCGGTTTGGCGGTGGTCGTAACAGCAATGATGTCATGTCTTTTTTCCGTTCTTTTCCTCCTTCGCGGTACAGGTTCGGGCCTGTCTTTCTACTACCACTTTTTTTTTTGCTTAACATACACCCCCAAACACCCGGGTAACGCCGGACTGAAATGCTAGTATATATATACAAGTGAAAATGTCTGTGTGTGTGTCTGTCTGCTGTGTACACTTTCCTACGTAATAACTCTGTCAATTTTAGGTTTACAGACTCGAGATTTGACATAAGGGGTATTAAGTTTTGGGAAAATCATTTTCATTGGTTTTCGGCCAGAAATTTGGCTGTTAAGGGGTCAAAGTTTAACGATTTGACCTTTGAGAACTCTACCAAACTCCTCCGCCAATTTTGGGTCTAAACACTTGAAGTTTTAGATATATATTGGACATGGATCTGACTTTATCATTTAATTTGAGCCCAAAACAATAAATGTTAAGGGGTCATAATTGGGGTCAAAGTTTAAAAAAATTGACCTCTGCGGCATCTACCAAATTACTCAGCCAAGTTTTGGTGTAAACATTTGAAATTTTACATTAAGTGTATTCAGATATAGGGCAAGATTTTTAATCGTTTATTTTTGGTTTTTGCTGAAAATTTGGCTTCCAATGGTCCACCTTTGCGGTCTGTAGCAAACTATTTAGCCAATTTTGGGTCTAAACATTTGAAATTTTACATAAAAGGTATTCTGACATGCAGCAAAATTTTTAATCAGATTTTGGGCGAGAATTTGGCTGCAAGAGGTCAAAGTTGAAAGAGTTGATTTTTGCAGACTCTACCAAACTCCTCCGCCAATTTTGGGCTTAGACACTTGAAATTTTAGATGTAGATTACTTGGACATGGGTCTAACATTTTATTTTATTTGGGCCCAAAACAATAAATGTTAAGGAATCTAAATTGAGATCAAAGTTTAAAAATTTGATCTCTGCAGTCTCTACCAACTTTCTCTATGGTAGTTAAGGAGACTTATTATATAGAAAGGCATTACCGGACATATTCACACTTTACACACGATATACATATGCACAGAAAGTTATGAACAGTACATAGGGCCCGAGCAAAGCCGGACGGAACTGCT
>NC_136491.1:49082990-49097990 GCF_053919585.1 Euprymna scolopes
CACACGAAGGTGAAATTCTTTATTTGGCCAATCAACTCTAGTGTTCTGACTTTTCTTACTTCACCCACTCCTCTTATCATTCTTCACAGACTCCCTGCCTTCCTTGACTCTCTAATGCCACTCAAAAACTGACACTCGATTCATGTAAGATGGTCCAAAAAGAAGTATGAAGAATTCCACACGTTTCTGTGGGATTTTTCCAAATTTAAAACAGAATTTAACGTGTCTGTGTGTGCCTCTGTGTGTGTCCGTGTGTGTGTGTCGGTGTGTGTACATTTCTCTACGCAATAACTCTGTCAATTTTAAGTCTACAGACTCGAAATTTGATATACAGCTTTTTTTTGCGGACCATACACCTCCAAACATCCGAGCAACGACGGGCTGAAATGCTAGTATATATATATATATATATATATATATATATATATATATATATATATATATATATATATATATATATATATATATATACACGAGAACACCTGCAGGTTCGCATTTTTAAAATTGTTTACGGATATTTTTTATCTTCTATGATGAAGCCATAACTGTAGCTTTCCTGTCTTTTAATGCACAGTTCAGTTCATTATATGTTATCACCTTTCCAGCCATTATTAACTCCCATTTTAGGGTGTGGTGCAGTATCTGTTCCGTTGACATGGGGCCATCTTCCCAGGCATTTTTTTCTATATATTTCCGGTAGTGTTATATATATTCATTCGGCATGATACCATACCCAACGAATTACTCTCTTTTCTTTTTTTTTTTTTTTTTAAAGAGAGGGTTTTTTTTAAAATTATATATTGTGTGATTATCATACCATCCTTGTTATTGCCTTCAACTTTTGATAGGAGTAAAGTATTATCCATTCTGTTGTCATGATGCCATCTTCCGTTACCCGACGCTCTCCTCTTTTCTTATGGGCTTTTGTAATATCTGTTCTTTTATCAGGAAACCCTACTCCCCAGTGTTACCTTCTCTTTTGAGTACCGTTTAATATAGGCACCGCCAAAACTGGGGGGGGGGCAGGTCAGTACTTTTTGACGGACCGTCTTTTTAAAAATCTACCAAAAATCAGGTAATTATCCGATCAATACGAAATTTTCAGCGATTATTAGGAGAAGAATGAACTTTATAACAGTGTACTTATTTTTCATAAACGATATTTATATATATATATTTTTTTGCTTACAAACCCCCCCCCCCCCTTGTTTTGAAGTGGGAACAAATATGCTTAAAATAATCATCTGAGACTGAAATCAACATAGTGTTGTAAGGGACAGAATTATAGATTAAAAAAAAAATAAAATAAAATAAAAAAATTGTTTGCATACCTTATTTTGACGTCTGAATATCAGAACTTCGATTGTGTTTAATTATCCCGCTTTTGAGTTTTGAAGTGTGAAATTCGGTGAATATGTTAAGTAAAATAATTAATTTAAGTTAAGCAAAACAAAAAAAAAATTATATTTATACGAAAAAAGCCATTTTAAAATTTTTGATAAATAAATTAACAATTTTTTTTAGCGAGCCGAATAATGCATGACCATTATTAAACAGGGCATGCTTTGAATAATCGATACCAAAAAAAAAAATTCGATAAATATTGTGCCCTTTGTGTTAAAAATAGCATCTTTTTTTTCGATCCCGTTTGAAAACGTTTGCCGCCTTTGACTATGGTGGACCAAACGCGCTGAAATAATTTTTTTTTATTCTGCTTTAAATTGCCCCCCCCCTTTTTGGGAGTCTGGCCCCCACACACATACACATTAAAAACCAAACGCATACAAATGGTCACCCATCTGGTACTGGCCAGCCTCAGCTTAATAATACATTGAAATTTTCGTCACTGAAAAATAAGTTTTTTTTGGCCTGTTTGGTCTTCCATAGTTTGCTTTTTATCAGACGAAAACGTAAACAGAGTCGATCTGAACTCTACGTCAACGCGAATATCTGGTTACCTATATGAATAAGTGGAATTATTTGAAATTCAGGTACTTATATTATAATATTTTTGCATATTCTCTTAGAAAATCATCCTAAATCTTAGTTGGACAATAAATAAATTAATTAATTATTTCAAAAACCCTTTTTTTTTAAATATTTAAGTACGTTTTTTGTGCAAGACAAAAAATGTCAATTGTTAACTTTTTGGGAAAATTTAACATTTAAAATTTAATTAAAAATAGTAGAAAAAGTTTTACATTATTCTGTTTTCTATATGATAAAATTCAAGGTTTTATCTTTCTGGAAAAAAAAGTTACTCAGAAATAATGGATTTTAATAAACGTAATTACGTTTTAAAAAACAACAACAACTTGATTTTGCGGCCATTTTTGGCGGTGCCTAGTTTAATATATGTTACTTCGATATATAAACTAATTTAAATATACGATAAATCTAGGAAAAACCAATTGAAATATTAATAATTTACTCTTTCGGGGAGGGGGGGGGAGTTGGATTCTAGACTGAGACAATGGTTTGTTCTGTACAAATTTGGTGTGCCTTTTTTGAGAGCTGGATATTCGTGCATTAAACTAATCTTGTGTTTACTTCGTAATCATAGAAAGTCTGAAAGAAAAAAAAAAAAAAAAAAAAAGACAGCAACAATCACCGAGCAAGTTACAATATCTGTTTCTTGTTTGTATTATTTTGATTAATCGGACAGTTATTCTCATATTGGGTGTTATTAGCACAACGCCTCGGTCGCTGTACCCTGCGACCTTCTTCGGGTGTTGAATACATGTTTTCTTTTCTGTACCAAAAAAAAAAGAGGTATTAGCTCTGCATTGCAAGAATTCGAACAGTGGGTTTGAGGGTAGGTCCGTAGATCATAAAGAAAGTTCAATCTTCAGGGGTCATTAAGATATTTTTTTTTGGTGGGGTGGGGGTCCTATGACTCAATTTTTCGGGATATCTATGCTTATTGTTACTATTAGTGAAAAAAATATTTTACGAAACAGAGGATTGACACCCACGTGTATTTTTATTAAAAAAAAAAAGACAAAAAACACACACAATGCAAGGGAGAGAACTCCAAGGGGAAGAAGTTTTTTTTTGTGAAGTTACCTCCCTTGGCCTGGACATATATTTTGTTATTTCTCCCTTTTCTCCTGCAATGCAGAGCTAACCCCTCTTTTCCTAGACAAAAGGAAGCATGTATTCAACACTGGAAGAAGGGCGCAGGATACAACGACCGAAACGTTGTGCTAATAACACCTAAGATGATTATTCGATTAAACAGAATGATACAAACATTTTACATTCACCTCTCATCTAAAAAATTCAGAATTACAATATGTGTTTCGATACGTAATAAAAAAAATTAAAAAAAAAACTCCGAAAGAGCTGATATACCGTATATAAGAAACAAAAATAAATCATCTCAGAAATTTCGAAGAAAATTGTGCTATTGCGTTGATTTGTCTGCGAATTCTCATGTAAAAATATGGCATCTTTTTCTAATCTCAGACAGTAATTATTCCACAATAAAAATAATAAAAAAAAAACTAATAATTAGGACGAGACGTCTAATAAGAAACATGTCTGAATGCCATCAAATTTTAATCAACTCGAGTTTTCTAATTAAATCTTAAAAAGAAACAAATAAAAAACTGCAGAGAATAAAGGAAAACTATTTTAATTAGAACAAAACATACTAATACTTCATCTTGTCTAATACTATTTCCAAGTGTTCGTCCATCTTGGAGATCTACACATTTATTGTTCCTGGTAGAATGGTATCAGAGTACGGCTTGCAATCATACTCCCATATGAATAGCTGATGTGACGTACAGAAATGATTTTTAGTGGAATAGTGACTGCATTTGGTTTACTCCATTAAACTACTAACAGTTGTAACAGAACGCGGGCGCGCGCATGGCAGCTATATGCAAATGTGTAAAATGACATCATGGTGAGAAAAAAGGGAGAGACAATAAAAAGGAGAGAGATCATGTAAAAGACGTGGGTAACGTCACGACCGTAATAAGTCACGCGTGGCGGGAGAATGAGGAAATAAATGTTGTTGTTACAAAAAAAAAAAGGCATCCAGTTATTACTCGGCCTCTGTTCCTTGCGACGTACCCTGCTACAACGTGTTGGGCCCACGTGTGTAAACGTGCGTAACGTTACAACGTAGGGGTTGCAGTTGTGTCTCATTATAATGCGTCATTTCTTGGGAATGGATTCTAGCTGTGTGACATCGAAACGGTTGATATGACGTAATAATGTAATGTCTCATGGAAAAATAAAAAAAAATTCTGAAGAACAAAACACTGACCAACTAGGCTCGATATAAGTATAGCTTTTACCAGACTTAAACTTCGGTGGCTACAAGTATTCACCAAACAGAATCTTCAATGAATACCGCCTTTAACGAACACCGGTTGTCGTAACAACGAGAAAACTTATAACGGATGTCGATTGAAAATTAGCGGCAGAATAGTAGCCTAACTAACCGACTGAATAGATTAAAGACTCCAGCTTTTATAGAGCAGAAAATATCATCTGTTCTTCAGTAAAACGACCCGTTTGCGTATTCAGACATAGCTCACTAATTGTCGATGTACAACCGATTGCTTGGGATAGTCATATAACCGCTTCACTGCAGACCCAGTAAATAAGTTGACGGGTCTTCGACTGGTGTAGACGGCTGTGGTCACCGAAATCAGTAGGGTATTCATTATTCATACCATCTCTATTAAAAGTATCCTTTTGAATATTGTTCATCCCGAAGGCCAGAGGTGTGGATATCATTTTAAAACTTTTCACTAGACTAGAGTGTTCGAAGATCTTGAGGAAAAAAATACTGGGAAAACTATACTAAACTCTAATTTCTCACTTCGCAGAAGATGAAGGAACCTCCTCTATTTATGAAAGACGTACATAATTTGCATCTAAACTGTGTGGGGATCCCCAAAAGGTACGTCTGTTCATTTTTACATAGATATATCAAGAGAAAAACCATATTAACTTATTTTGCTGCGTTGACTTCCTATAATGACGTCACCTGTTCCCACTTGGCTTGATTTTCATACCCTCAGATTTTTTTTTATGGCAAATTTGGATTTTCTACTTAATCTACCTTCATGTGGAAAATTTTGGACACACTCAAGGTCAAATATTCCTACATAACATTGTCGAAATAACTGACTTTTTCCAAGGTTTCTTACGTCAGTTAGTTAAGCGTGTAATTATAGCGTCTCGGGGGAACCCGGCGAGGGTTATTTGGTTGAGGCTCGTCCTGAAAACGGCAACCAATATAACGTCTTGTGTGACGACCCGACCTCCCTCAGTTAAGATTAAACACAAAGAAGACCGCAGGACGTATGTTTTAAATTTCGCCTTGTATGGATCTTTCCCTGTGGGTCGAATCCTTGTCACCTATTTTATTATTATTATTATTATCAACAGTGGAAGAATCTGTTTTAAACAAAATGAAATAAAATATACAATTAAAAGAATCGTTTTTGGCATCGGAAAATAAGCACATATTTTTCCGATTCCGATACTAGTTTCGATACCCACAAAAGTTCTGATTTTCCGATTTCCGATTCAGATTCGGATTAATTGTCCCAACACTAAAATACGCTTAAATATGCTATCTTAATTCTTGTAGATTTCGTATTTATTATTTTAGAGCAAATCTTGTATTGGTTATTATATTGTATCCAATACATAGTAGTTCCTTCCCCGTGACCGGTTGTACAATACACTTAAATATGATATTTTAATTTATGCAGATTTCGTATTTATTATTACAGAGCTAAATCTCTATTGGATGTTTTAGTGTACCCAATATATAGTAATGATAAAAAAAAACAAAAAAACAAAAACAAAACAAAACAAAAATGAATAACTTGAGTGTCATCAGCTAAAATCGAAACCAAAACAGTTAGCGCTTCAGCCTTTGTCGCTATCGCTATAGCTATCAACATGAGAAAGGTTTAAAATTAAGAGACTTCAGGCTATGAATGTATATGTGCAAAAGTAATAGGGTTTTATCGACTTACTCCTGCCAAGGTTAGCTGATTTAAAAAATAAAAATCATCTATTAGCAGCTATTTCTACCGGTTAAACACCAAATCGACATTGTTCCACGGGCCCAAATCCCCTATATATCAAGTTTCAAGCCTGTAGACAAAAATCAGAGAGAAGGAGAAGTTTGTAGATCGTTACGTGCACACAAAGACAAGGTTACTTCTATCTATCTATCTATCTATCTATCTATCTATCTATCTATCTATCTCTCTCTCTATATATATATATGTATATATATATACACGTGCGTATGTTTTAACTGATTAATCATAAATACTATGCACTTTTGCAAAATGTAGAAAATATGCATAAATAGAATTGAGCGTAATCAATAATAATAAGAAACAAACAAAAAATGAATATCAATTAACATTCGTTTTTTTAAGGAATATGAAAAATAATAAACCTTCATGAAGGCGTTCGTATATTTATGACTGAGTATATTAAGAAGTTCGTTTTGATAATTTTTAAAATAAAAAAAGTAGGCGTTTATTATAAATGTCAGTGCGATTAAAAAAACAATTTTTAGATAGGTATTTTTTAAAATTATTATTTTCACCCCAAACAATGCACAGTACCACTTTGGTGTAAGGGGCTACTATTTAGTACTAACATTTACAGGGATACTAGGTAGAAAGTTGGGTAGCGAGATGCATGTTTACATTGCACTTGAATTTCTGCATGTCAGTTGTCAAGGAAACAGGGAACCTGGAGGAAATTCCAAAGTCTAGCGGTTCGAGGAAAGAAGCTATCTGAGTAGAAGGCTTTCCGACATATAAGGATCTTACAGTGTTGGGATAGGATTTTATAAATTGTCGGGTTTGTCAGGGGTGTCTAGGTCGTGGGGGGGTACAAGAGCTTTGTAGTTTATTAGAGCACATTCCATTAAAATACTTATAAAATAGGCACAGAGATGCCACATTTAGAGTTTGGTCACTGGTACGGGACTCATCAGATTGATGACTCGTTTGTGAACCTGTCTAAGAGAGAGAGAGAGAGAGAGAGAGAGAGAGAGAGAGAGAGAGAGAGAGAGAGAGTAGTTGCAGATGCACCAACCCAGATGTGGCAAGAAAACTCTTTTCATTGACAAATAGTGGCCTTGCGGAGGGACAAAATACTCTGAGATGTGAGTATTCAGGTTTACTGCCATGTGTGACAGTATATACAAGATATTTTGTTAGTTGTAATTAAGTGTTCTCTTCATCTCAAAATTAAAAAAAAAGATTACTAAAAGCTAAAATATTTTCTCTTTGTTCCAAGCATTGAAAAAAAAAATCTAATTAATATACATCCCGATCACATCCCTAAAAGCCAGCAGAGCAGAGAATATTGGCATCACTGAACATTTTTATCGCTGTCATCTGTTGTTTTCTCATAGACATGCCAAATCCTCCATTTCCTCAAATAAACGAACATTACAGATTCGATGCTAGATACTCTTGAAATGGCGTGCTTCATGGTGTCTTAGGCATCAAATAGCGTTACATTTTTTCCGAAAATTATCGCAATTATTGGCAAAAGAAAAAAAAACACGACAAAATTAGGAAATGTTTACGATTACATAATCGAGACTACTGCACTATTCTCGATAAAAGCCCATTCATCATGAAAGACAACCTTTTTAAATAAAAAAAAGTGAAGAGTTTTCTTTTCAGTTTTTATCTTGTCGTCAGAATTGGGTGTTCCGCTTCATTATATATTTTATGCAACCGTCTGTGTCATTGTGATTCCTTCAGCGTATTGCATTCACTAATATCTTCTCTGAAAGCAGAGTTAGTAATTTGCTACATGCTTTTTGTATTACATTACATTATAGTAAGTATTCTTTAGTCAATAATAAATTTAAATGCTGCTTCCTAGGAGCAGAACGATTCTCTGTTTTTGTGTCTGTATCATAACCCTTGTCCTGCCTTGATAGAGTTCAAAATAAACTTCGTAGCCTCGTAGGAGATGTCCTTTTCTCCTCCTTGCAACCTCTATCTCACAGAAGAGATGTTGCGAGTTTGTCTCTGATGTATCGTTATTTTCATGGAAAGTGTTCGACTGAGCTTCAATCTATGATCCCCCCTCGCCAAACTTTCACAAGAAACACTCGTCTAGCTGTAAACACTATCAATAATTCCCCCCACTCTTTATCTGTGCCTAAACCTAAACGTAGATTCCATGAACAAAGCTTCTTTCTTAGAACCGCACGCCTGTGGAATTGTCTTCCGTTTTCCTGCTTTCCGGCTGACTACAATATGGTTGTCTTCAAGTCTAACGTAAATAAGTTCTTGATGAGCCGTTCGATATAAGTTATCAAATTTACCAAATTTTCATTACTAATGATTACTATATTGTCCAATTTCTACTGTACACTCTTTAACCCTTATCCTTGAGTGGCCTCTTGGCCTTGATAATGTGGTGATGCCTATGTAACCCCCCCGAAACCGTTAAATGTTGTATGTTGATTTGCTTGACTTTGCCAGTGCATTAAACAGAATTATTATCTAATAAAAGTCTCGCGGTAATTCTTTAATCGACTAAAACCAACCAAAAACAAAAAACAAAAACAAAAAAAACATTGTTTTAAATTTAGGGAATACATTTTGAAACGATTTTCTTGTTTCAATTCTCGTGCAAATTGTAACTTCTTGTGTCATTTTTGAGCTCTTCAAAAATAAAGATTGCATTTGAATTAATCCAATTTCCTTCTTTGTTCTTTAAAGAATTTTCCCTTTTTCTTTCCACGTTTTTGATTTTCGTTTTTGCGATTTAAAAATTATTCTCGTTATTTTCGCTATTTTTAATTCCATTTACTGTGCTTTTCGCTCACTTAAAATTGTGTTGAAGAGATTAAAATGCCGAGTTCAACTAAATAAAAGTGTTGAATGACGCTGTGGTTGTTGAGTTGTTATTTGTTAAAGAGGATGAAACGAATAGACAGAAAGATAGGTAGATAGATAGAACGAGAGAAAGAGATAGACAGATGGATAGAAAGAGAGAAAGAGATGGATAGATAGATAGATAGATAGAAAGAAATAGATAGATAGATAGATAGCGAGAGAGAAAGAAATGGATAAATAGCTGGATAGAAAGGGAGAAAGAAAGAAATGGATGGATAGATAGATAGAAAGAGAGAAATAGTAAGATAGAAAGAGAGAAAGAGATAGATAAAGAAATAGATAGATAGGAAGAGAGAAAGATATAGATAGATATATAGATAGATAGATAGATAGATAGAGAGAGAGAGAGAGAGAGAGAGAGAGAGAGAGAGAGAGAGAGAGAGAGAGAAGCCAAGTACGTTCAAGGATGGAATACTGCTGCCATATCTGAGCAGGAGCTGCTAAAAACAACCTATCCTGCCTTGACAGAGTACAAAATAGACTCCGTGGCTTAGTGGGGTATGCCCTTTTCTCTTCCCTACAACCTCTCTCCAACAGAAGAGACGTTGCGAGCCTATCCTTGTTTTATCGTTATTTCCATGGCAGGTGCTCGTCTGAACTCCAATCTCTGGTCCCCCCTCGCCAATCTTTCATGAAAAAACTGAATCCACTGTCAAAAAGTTTCCCCACTCTTTATCTGTGCCTAAATCAAAACGTAGATCCATAAACAAAGCTTCTTTCTTAGAACTGCACGCCTGTGGAACTCTGTTCCGTCTGCCTGCTTCCCACCTGACTACAACCTGGATGTCTTCAAGTCCAACGTAAACAAATTCCTAATGAACCGCCCCCTTAAGTAAACACTTCATTAAATCTCCACACTAACGTACTGTACTTGCAGTAACCCTTATCCCTGAGTGACTTCCGGGCCTTGATAAGTGGTGACCACCGTGTAAAGAGAGAGAGAGAGAGAGAGAGAGAGAGAGAGAGAGAGAGAGAGAGAGAGAGAGAGGGTAGCATTCTAATTAAGTAGTCTATAACATAAGTTTAAATACCCGCGCATAAAACACAGAAAATACTACGAGTGATGCCTTCTTATTTTTATACCTTTCGAATGGATTAGCAGGGATTGCGAATTGCATTGTAATAATGACTAGACATGCATTCATGACCTGAATATTTTTATCTCTCTGCTGCAGATATTGACGGTGTAAAACTCTAAGGACGTGCGTCAGGAACAGAGATGCGTCATTGAATTGCTTCGTGCAAAAAATTGAACCGATCAACGTTTACCGGTACCTGTTGAACGTTTACGAAGCTGACACAATTGCTATCAGCACAGTCGAGATGAGTTCGTCGATTTCAGAGCAGGCATCAAAAGAAGCTGATAAAAGTTCATTGAGAATGGTGGTGACTATGTAGAAAAATAAATTCTGGAACACAAAAGTGTCGCCCGTTTTAATGGTGCCACTACGGTCTTTGTTATAGGGGAATCACTGGTGTATTTTGATGGGAGTCTGTCTGTTCTTATCTATTTATTCGTGTTTTATTTTTTAGTTCTTTAACTCTTTTGTTATCAGCTTCTTATAAGGCCCATGACCGTATAGTTAATGTCTATGGAACATAGAATAATACACATATGTAACAAATGTGACGACATACCTGTTTTCTGCTTCCTCCTGGATAGATTCGACTAAACGTCTTTGGAGCTGGTTCTATCAACAAAGACGCTTTCAAGAGTGTGAGACCAGTACCAGCATTAAATTGGTCTACAGTTTGATTTATTGCTGGCTATCTTGCTCTTGCTTATTGCTGGATCTCAACATTTTGACCCGAGAGAGAGATTTAGCTGTCGTACAAAGCTAAGACCCTTTGTATAGATACTCCCTCAGGCATTTGGGCTAATGGACTTTAAGTGTCCGAGGGAGTGGCTCTCGTCTGGCAAGACGTTGCAATCATCATCATCATATATGTATATATATATGCATTATGTATATATGTATGCATATATATGCATGCATATATGTATATGCACGAATGTATATATATATATATATAAATATAATATATATAAATGTAATGTTTGTGTGATTTCAACGAGAGAAAACAGTTTTTTTTAAGCTAAATTTTTTAGTTAAAAAATGTTTTAGTTAAATGTTAAATGTTAAGAGATTTATGGAATTTTCTTTTGATACAAAAGAAACTTCCATAAACCTCTCACCAAAAAACAAACTTTTAACAAAAACTTTTAACAAAAAAAAAAACACATTTAAAGAGAGCTAATAAAAGCTTGAAAAGTATTTTAAAATATTAAAAAATAAAAAGGTCTAAAAAAATCCACAAATATTGGCAGCTACACTCTTTTAAATATATATACCTTACTTTGGAGTAATTGCGTCAAATCCGGAGGAAATTGCGCCAACTAAAAAATAAAAGTGCTCTTTATATGCGTGGTTTCCAAAAAAGCACTTTTAGCTAGTTGGTGCATTTATCTCGGACTTGGCGCAATTACCCCAAAGTACGGTGTATATATATATATATATATATATATATATATATATATATATATATATATATATATATATATATATATATATATAAATAAAGTGTATCACAAAAGTGAGTACACCCCTCACATTTCTTCAAATATTTAAATATATCTCTTCATGGGACAACACTTTAAAAATGATTTTTTGACACAATGAAAAGTAGTTTGTCTGTAGCATATATAACAGAGTTAAATTATTTTCCACTCAAAAAACTCAAAATATAGCCATTAAAAGCTAAATCCCTGGCAACAAAAGTGAGCACACACCTAAGAAACTACACCCTTAAAAAGTGAGTACAATCCTATAAAACTACACCCCTAAATGTCTAAAGTGAGTACGATTTTTTCCCCCTCCAAAATGTCATGTGACTCATTAGTGTAACTATGCTATGTGTTCATAGGGTGCAAGTGTATTCAAATTTTTAGTGCAGCTCTCACACTTTCTTTTACCTATCACTGAAAGCTCCAACATGGCACCACATGGCAAAGAATTCTCTGAGGATCTTAAAAAACGTATGGCTGTGCTACCTTAAGATGGCCTAGGCTACAAGAAGATTGCTAACACCTTGTAACTGAGCTGTAGCGCAGTGGCTAAGATCATCCAGCATTTTAAAAGAGAAGGGTCCACTCAGAACATACCTTGTGTAGGTCGTCCAAAGAAGCTGAACGCACGTGCTAAGCGTCACGTCCAAATGCTTTCTTTGAAAGATCGGCGTAGGAGTGTTGTTGGCATTGCTGCAGAGATGAAAGAAGTTGAGGCTCAGCCTGTTAGTGTTCAGACCATACGCTGCATACTATACCAAATTGGTGGGCACGGCTGTCACATCAGCCTCTTCTGAAGGAATACACAAGAAAGCCCGCAAACAGTTTGCTGAAGGCATATCAACAAAGACCATAGATAACTGGAACCATGTTCTATGGTTTGATAAGACGAAATTTAATTTGTTTGGTTCTGATGGCATGTGTGACGGCGACTAGGTGAGGAGTACAAAGATGAGTGTGTTATGCCTACAGTCAATCATGGTGCCAGGAATGTCATAATCTGGGGCTGCATGAATACTGCAGGTATTGGAGAGTTATATTTCATTGAGGAAAACCTGAAGTCCAACATGTACTATCAAATAATGCAGCAGAGCATGATACCCTCCCTCCAGAAACTGGGTCGCAGAGCAGTGTTCCAGCATGGCAATAAGACAAAAACTGCTTTACTGAAGAGGCTGAGGGTAAAGATGATGGACTGGCCCATCATGTCTCCAGACTTGAATCCAATAGAATATCTTTGGGGCATCCTCAAGCAGAAAGTGGAGTTGCGCAAAGTCTAAAATATCCGCCAAATCCGCAACGTCGTAATTGAAGAGTGCAAGACATTCCAATGACTACATGTGAAGCTCTGGTAAACTCCATGCTCAGGAGAGTAAAGGCAGTTTTGGATAATGATGGTGGCCATACAAAATATTGAGAGTTGACATGCTGTATGTTAATATTGACAACTTTTCGTAAGGGGTGTACTCACTTTTGTTGCCAGGGATTAAGCTTTTAATGGCTATATTTTGAGTTATTTGAGGCGAAAATAACATAACTCTGTCACAAATGCTGCAGACAAACTACTTTTCATTATGTCAAAAAATCATTTTTTTCAGTGTTGTTCCATGAAGAAATATATTTAAATATTTGAAGAAATGTAAGGGGGTGTACTCGCTTTTGTGATACACTATATCTATAATATAAAGCTGAACATCTGTGTGTGTGTGTCTGGTCACGAATAGGCTCCTATATGGTTGACTATTATAGAAAACTGATCACATATAATAATAGAAGATGTATCGAGACACATGAATGGGTATGTTTGATCTGGCATAATGATGATTAAAATTGTGGGGTCTGCGTACGCGACTGGTCCACAAAGTATGGAAATAAAAAATTTAAAAATGAAAAAAAAAAAGGTTTACAAGTGTTTTTGATATAGATGTACATAATAATACTTTGATAAGTATGTTTTAACTTAAATAGGGATGGTATAATAAAATTGTGGGGTTTGCGTTCGCGCCTGGCCTCCATAGAATGGAAATAGGCACAAACTTTAATAAAGACTTTTCATATCTATCTGCGTAAGTATACTTTGATAATTATGTTTCAGTTTGAAGAAATATGGTATAATAAAATTATGGGGTGTACGTTCGCGCCTGAGCTCCATAGAATGGACATATGTCACAAAGTTTACCAAGTTTTTTTTTTGAAATATAGATCCACAGAATATTGTGATAAGTGTTTCAGTGTGAATAGGTATGGTATAATAAATTATGGTGTTTATCTATTTTCTTTTTACTTTCATCATATTTTGCTTTGGTTTTGATACCCCCAAATTCGAAGCTATCTCTTTACAACCCTTCCTTTTCATAACCTATCATACTTTCATAAATCAGAGTCCATTTTCTGTAGGCTGTTTTTGAACCCAGTGTACGACGGGCACTTTTGCTAGTATATATATATATATATATATATATAAATATATATATATATGTATATATATATACATATATATATATATATATATATATATATATATATATATATATATATATATATGTATGTATGTACGTATGTATATTCACTTCAGGCGTTTTTTGTGTCACATCGGACTGGAGCGAATGGCGATCTTTGGCTTGCGCTGTTCTCTAGTTCCATTTAGAAGTCGTCGCTCCCTTATGGGGCGCCTCTTCAACACATCTTGTCTCTTTGCTGTCTAAGAACCAACTTACTAAAATTAACTTAGTTTCTTCAACCCGGAATCCTTGACACGCCAAATCTGCCCCCATCTACCTAGCTTTTGGTGCAGCTGACCCGTCACCCAGTTTGATATATGTCACAACATTGACCCTTTTGACCCTTTCTACACCTGTATTCGCTCAACCCATGGTTTCCTACGATTCAAGCTATCATCTACTTAGCTAGGCAGACAAACGATCAGATAGATAGATAGATAGATAGATAGATAGATAGATAGATAGAAAAACCGATAACTGCTTTCTACCTGGCGTTATATAACATCACCACTTACAAAGGCCCGAAAACCACTTGAGAATAATGGTTAATGAGTGAACGGTGGTCACCTTGACAACATCGTAGTAATCGTTAGTGGTGGAAATTGGGTATGATTTGATTATTTAGGGGCTGGTTCCATAAGAACTTGTTTACATTGGACTTGAATAATTCTTCAACGTTTAAGTTTTTGTGTTGAAAAATAAGACTTACTTTGGAACGGTACTCGTGCATATTAAGGCACGGATAATAAAGTAAAACACATATTCATACGTAATTCTCTTTTCAACTACTAACCCAGGTTGTAATCCTATGCAAACCATAATTTAATAAATATCAGACTTAACTAGTAAAACTAAGACTTTTAGGCAAAAAGTCGATTTATTTATTAACATAGTTTCCTTTTATGATCGATAAACTGATTCCAATGTTTCTCTAACAATTGGGTGCCGTTTTGTATAACGATTTGTGTTTGGCCTAAAAATACGTTTAAGTTTCTAATACTACTTCTTC